>NC_086240.1:38652656-38932656 GCF_036321145.2 Pelmatolapia mariae
AGGTTCAGGTAAGGAGAAATCCCGAGGGATGCGACTCCAGAGACGGAGGGAAAAAAAATTCTCATCTGTACCTCCGTCTTCATCTGCTCGTATAAAACTGACATTCTTTTTCATTGCCATAAATAATATAAAGGTTTTTGCTGAGAGAGAGAAGACTAAAAAGGAAACACATGGAGATTCATTTTTTAAAAAAAGAAGAAAAAAAGTGGAACAATTCCAAAAACAGCTTTACATATTTATCAAAGTTACAAACTTTCAGTGGGTTCTCAATTTGCCAAGTCATCATTGTTAAGGGACTGGTGAATTTTAAGGATTTATGAAGCGAAGCGTTGAACATTATTTCCATCTCCATCACAAGCTGTCCCTTAAAAATGTCCAACTTTTGGCAAATGTTCCTCGCTTGTATTTTAGCATTCGTCTTTTCTGCCCTACAGCCTGGTAAAATATTCAAATATCTCCATTTTCAAATCTGTAAATGACATGACCGGATGCAAGAAAGCCACTCCCTGCACTGCAGACAAAGATATTCATTTCAGATAAGCATAATTGCTCGGTGGATCAACTAGTCAAAGACCCAACCATGCACCTGAAATGAGTTGAGACCATTGCATATTTTCATGCAGTAATCCCTTCTTGCTCCAATTTTCCATGTTACTCTTCCATGGTGCACCGTCTAGCAAAGTAAAAAGGCCCCAAAAAAATCCAACGCCATGAAATCCTTTTAAGTCAACTGTAACATTTGTGTTGCGGTATTAATAAATGTTGCATGCTTGGACTGAAAAGCTCAGATTAAAGTGTCTGTTTTTTTTTCTTAGCAAGTCTTCCCTTTCATTTCAGCAGATGAAAAAAACAGCATGCTCCCAGAAGCCTCTGCAACATGACAGAGCGGCTCCTCTGCTACATCTCATCTGTAAAGAAATCCCTCTGTTCTCGATGAGTGGGCTTAAGCATGTGTACACAACTACCACACAGTGACAGGTAAGGTTTCCCAGTGCACAGAATTTTGACAAAGAAAATGATCTGAAGTACAATATGGTGTGAAATTACAGAGATGCCAGAAGACCACACATATGCTTTTGGACAGAATGGCTGGCAATGTAATGAACCAAAATTTTTAACTAGCTCTAGCGACCTGTCAAAGACGTGCCTATCGGCATTCATCAGCTGGAGGTAGTCATCTGTATTTCAGCATACTTCCTGCCTGCAGCTCCCTCTCAGATACACAGTGCTGTCTCTCCATTTGCCTGATGACTCAACGACACCAGATTTAGATACATAACACAATCAAAACGCCATCAAGCTTTACTGAAAGCTGATAACAGCATAAGTACATTTAGGGATCTCCATGTTTTACACTTTTTCACATGATTATATCGTCTGCTCATCATCCATCAAGGAAGCAGTGACCACATCCCTTCATATAGCTTTCAGATATTTTTGTTTTCTGGTATCACTACCCAGTCTTTCTCCTATATTACAGGTTTAACGAAGCTGCAGGCTTTCTGTTAAACAGCTTCTGTTCAGCCTCGTTATTGTTTATGTGAAATAAAATGCAGTTCTCAGAGTATAACGCACTGACATCACTGACTTTGATGGTCAACATGTTACATTTGCGAACAACAGTTGCTATTTGTAGGTCAAACATTTGCCAAATCTTAGCCGTTATGTCACATCCATCAGGAATTCTAGCCATTCCAAAACTTATTATGCAGCTGACAGCTGGCACATTAGCTTCGGTTTGATTGTGGCCATATGGCCAGTGGTGAGGAGCTGCCATGACCCACAACACCCCTGGTAAGATTCCCATTGCAAACTGTTCTTCGGAAAACCAACGCCTACAAAAACATGACGGTCCTGCAGCTCACATTACTGCCTGCCAAGCAGCTGATTACAGTTTATCACATACATATTCAGAAACATGGTGTACCTGTAAAATGTGGCCCGAGCACAGGGAAAGCAACTCTATGTGCGTTCTGTCCATGTGAATATCAGCAAATAAAACCAGTCTTCACTCTGTTCTCTCCACTCTAGTCAATCCCAGAATTGCTTATAACGGCTGCTCAATGGGGCAATTTCAACAATGTGAACACAATAGGTTAGTGTAAAAAAAGTATGAGATTTTCTTATTATAACCTCCAGACAAAGGTGCTTTCATTATAACCTTATGACCAGCAATTAGCCCTAACTTCTAGGGATGTGTTGACCTTTTCTCTCCTGGTACCTAACCCCAAGCAGTCTTACTAATACCAGTGCCCATTTGCACCCCCCCATTAAAAATTTGCATTGCACATCTTACTGCATGGATCTCATTGAAATTCCAGCTCCTAAAAGTTCAACATAAGAAGCACAATCATTCTGTATTACTGAGCTTACAGATATAATACAATTTCAAGCTTCTGTGTGCCTTTTCAAAATGACTTTTCCTTAAAAAAAAGTGCATAAAATTTACTTTTTAGAAAAAGTTTGATGCGTCAACCTGGCAACTGAATGCCAATGGCCACTTTTATTTTACTACCTACACAGGAAGGGACATACAGAACAGTGTTTCCTGCCCCATCTTACTGATATGTGATCTACTTTATAAAATCAGTATTTAAGGCCAGTTTGAGGAATCTCTTTAAAGCGAACAGAGAGATTTCTAGAAGTAAATTCATCATTCGCTGAGAGGAAGCGAATGCCTGTGTGTTTGTGTTGGTGTGTGCATGCGTCTGGGGGTGTATGCTTTCACTTGAGGAAACGCTAACAAGGCTCAAGACTGCTGATGGACACATTGGCAGAGGCGGGATTTGCCCCTGTGACCTTTCAGCTATAGCACAGTGGCTATAACTGCAGAGGCGCTGCGGCGCTCTGAGTTGACAAGTGCTGATAGAACACTGCATTTATATTAAAGGTTTAAGCCTATCTGCATTAACAAACAATAAGTGAGGCTACGGACGCTCAATTTCTTGATGTGAGATTAAAAAGAAATTAGATAAGGTGCATTTGCACTAAAGACTTCTCATGACTCTGAGGGTACCAGCTCACCGGGGAGCTGCCCGGAGAACTACAAACTTTCAGGGGGCTTGTTTTTTTTCTGCTTGCATTTGCACTGCCAATTATAGTGACCTGTTTTTGCTTGCTGTTGTCATCTTTGTGAATGGTGGCACGCCCCACTCTGTGATGTTGTTTTAGATTGCCGTGCACTCTTTAATTTTAATTACCTGAGGCACACGCTGCAGCTGTAGTGGCTGGTGTGGAGACCCGCGTGTACGAGTAGGTCAGATTTACCACCTTTTAATTGATAGATCAGTGAAGCTCAAAGATTCCCAGATTATAGACAGGAAGATGCTACAACTGCTTGAAAAGATGAGACTTTCTGGAGAAAACGTTTCAACTTCTTCCGTTTTACATCAGCACTGATTGAGCACACCTAACATCCATCATTCAGGAGAAGACTGCAGGGAGTCAAGCGCCAGCATGAACAGTTATGGGGCTGTGATGTGGTCACAGTTGACGCGGGTAACAACAAACGCTGATGTGACATCACAGTTGTCAGGAGGCATAGGAAGGTGATGACAGCAGAATCGGAAAGGCCGAGTTTCAACCAGAAAAGTTTTTCAGCCAAGTGACGGCAAACGGCCCAAGAAGGAGGCAACACACTGAATTTAATCTGTAGCTCTCTCCACTATCTATCCACCTGCTGTAACTTTATTATGCTAACGTGTGCGCGGCACAGACGGATCAGCAGAGCTGTGTCGGTGCAGCTCCACAAAGTCAGTGCGATCTTTCACTTTCTTCTAATCCTGTCTCCGTTTGAGATTTACTAATGCCAAATATATCACGCTGACAGAAAAAACTCTTATATGTGATAATAAAACCTGGACTTCACTGTTGATTTCAGTTTTTGCCTCCAACTTTCACTCAGATAGCTGATGTTTACCTGCACTTTTGTCATTCGTGGGTTTGCCAGAAAGTTACAATCAACTAAAAGAAAAGTCTACCAAGACTGTTTTCTATGAAACTTTGTCCTTTGTGAACTGACAGGAAAATGGATGGGGATGGGGTGGAGTGCGTCCTCCGAAAAAGGACCTATAAAAAAGTACCAGGAGTATAGCATTTAAATTCTGTGACCCTTTAAAACCAACAGGATTGTTAGGATTGTTAACCAAAGGCCATTTTTCAACGGTAGTACAGTGAATGCGCTCTCATCGGCAGCCAACCACATTAACAAGCACAATTGTTCAAACACCACTTTGTACCTTCGAAACCAACCTTAGTTACCGCTCTACGCCCACACAGTTTAATATTTGCACACAACAGGCAGCAGATTAAGAAATTTGGGGAAACAGACTGTTTTAAAAGCGCGCTGCTTTCATGTTGTGCTGCTTGTTTAACAGGGACGGACACCTGAGAAGGTAAACAGTGATTTGTTTTGACTATTCTTCTTATCCCCGGCGAAAAGTGCTACCTCACAGGATAGCAGTTTACAGAAGCGCCGTCCATGCTGTTTGCGAATTGATGCGACTCTTTTTCTTTTCCAAACCCTAGTGCTCTTGTACCAGTTTAACGTGGATAAAGGCGAAACAAATATTTTCAATTACGGCTCACAACAAACAAATCAAACTGCAGGTAGGATCACATGCCTGAAAAGAATTTTCATAAGCTCTCTCCATATGTCACAACAGAGACGCCAGCTGGAGAGCTATTTCCACTTGCACATTTCACATATCACTGCTCAAACTTCTGCAGAGAGTGCTCCCGACCCTCACCTCTTCTATTAATACTGTGCTGCTTGTGCGGAGGTGTGCAACATTATGTTTTCATAAATTAATCCTTACCTTGGCTAGGCTTAAAGCAGAATGAGAATAATTTGTTGTGCACTTTCAATTAATCTGATACCTGCCGAGGGGTGTGTGTGTGTGTGTGTGTGTGTGAGAATGTAGGCCAGGAGACAATGTTGTGAAATAAATATTAGGATTAAGAGAGAGAAATTTTTTAATGAAATCTTCACATCAGCCTAGAAAAGAAACATAACATGGGTGGGCCCATTAAAATCCCTAAAAAAATGCACGCTGCCCGCGATAAAGCCCAATGCAGACAACCTCTAAAAAGCTCAGTGCCAGCACTTTTGTGTCAAAAACTAAAATTCACAACATTATCGTCTGCTAAGCAATGCGTAGTGCATATATAGCATATCAGCAAGTGCAGGATGTAGTTAAAAGTTATCAGAATTGGATCTCTTTTTGTTTTGCCTGCTGCGACAAAATCCAGAGAGGCCTGATTAAAGCTACTCTGCCTCCAGTCATTTAAACCAACCGGCTTTTTGCTGCATGGCCTGCGGGCATACAATGTACCTTAAAATGTCGGTTTCCCGTCACCGAAGCAATTTCTCAAGCCTTTGCCTTTGTGAGCAAGACATAAGGTGTTAGATCACAAAAAGGCACAGGACAGAAGCTGCAGCTTGCTTTTTGTGATGGTTGAAATGCTTGAAAACTCTGCACCTACGATTTAAACAACCAAAATTGAGCTGCAGATGTGTGCAGACAACTGAAACACGTGCATGCTTGGAAATGGAACGATGTAAGTTATGATAATAACCAACATACACATACTAATGAACATATGCTACACACAGACAAAGTAAAGAACACGCATGACCTGCACGCACCTTTTACAATAAGGTTGAGGAGCTTTGGCCGTGGGTTACGCTCACTCTGAATCGAGCATGTGTATAGGCCATCATCAGTTACATCCACTTTCTGTATCTGAAGGCTGTACTCATGTTTGTCTCCAACACTGGACACTATGGACACACGTGGATCCACAGACCACTTGTCATTCCCTGCGAATATGATGCTTGAGCGGTTCAGCCAGGCTCCTTTAGAGATCCCATCCAACAGGTAGCACCTGGATCAACAAAAAAAGACACATTTAGATTTACTTGGAAAAACACGTCCGTCTCAAAGTATTTTTAAGTCATCATCTTTGCTGAAGAATGTCTTTGATTTATTAGCAATGTCTAGAAAATGTTACCTTTCTTGACAAATATTATTGTCTTCCTATTTAGAAGACACCTCCTGCTGTTTATTATTTTTTTAACTCAGAAAACAGGTGAAATCTTTAATGTGCCAAAAAGCGAGTCTCACAAAATACAGAAATCTCATCAACTTGACAAAGTGATTTAACATGTAAGAAGTTCAAGGTTGCTTTGAGATTTGATTTGTTTTGAGACTAAATTATCCCAAAGCCATCAGAATAACAAAGACTGCGCTGTTGTTGACATTCTAAACAAGTTCAAAGTGAAATTCTTTGTCACCTTTTTCAGTGGCATTCTAACAGTTAAGTGTTAATAGGCATCTTTATACTTAAGCAGTTGACTGACTGAAGGTGCATCTGACTCAATTTAAGGCAAACTGATGAGTTTTATGACAAAAAGACACAAACTACAGAAAAGAAACACTTGGAACTGTACTCCAAACAGAGTCCGAGCAGATTGTGAGTGCCTGTTGCCCTAACACATGCCCATGTGTGAAGAGCAGCACTGTTTACAGTCTAGAGATTCAAACCTTCAACCTTTGCATGACCAGGTAAGGTTACTTACTGACTGCAATGGGGAGACATGGTTGTCAACACACCTTGCCAGAAATTTAGACAATGACATAGCGTGTGCCAAACTGAGATATGTTTGTGTCTTTGAAGGCAGAAATCTTAAAGTATTCAAAATGGAAAACAGGGATGGGCAAAATTATAGGATGATATTTCAAGGAAATTAGATATTTCTGGTATTTCTGACAATATAGAAAAGAAAATAGTGAACGATGCTTTATCGGTGATTGCAACTTGCAGGAAACAGCATCTTTTACAGCAAGCAAAATAAAGGGCATTTCCTTCCTTCTTTTCCAATCAGTTACTGTTAATAAAAACTACCTAATTTGAAGTGTGAATCTGCTGCAGAACAGCGAGACAAGCCCAGGCATGTCTGCCAGCAAGAGCCACATATTACGTCTCAGATGACGATTTAGTAGCTAAAAGGAAGTTACTTGAACAACGTCCAATAAAGAACGGTGATTTGCAAAATATGCAAGAAAACTGCTCCTGCAGTCGATTCTGTTCCACCGCTTGAGACAAACACACAACATCGTGCACAATCAGGCAACAAAGAGATACTAGCAGCTGGTGATGTGCGACCCAAATGTAAACAATGAACTCAACCAAGCATCGCTGGAGCACTTGATAGCAGCACTCCAGGAAGAGAAAATGGTGAATGGAAATTACTGGCACGGTTACAAAGTGGAAAAGCAGGGCTTTAAGCAGCTGCTTCAAAAGTTTGACCCAAGATAAAACAGTTTAGGTAAATTATATTTTTTAAGGTGATAATATCCTGAAGCTCCTGAAGAGTTTAAAGATTAAGTTAGTTTAGTTATTCTTAAATGCTAATTGTTCTATAATATTTAGGCTACTTTGGTGCATTTAGGCTGTCACTGGATTTATTACTGTGTCACTGATATTGCATATCATGCTGTTGGTGGTGTTTCTTTATTTCAACAGATTCACCAAATTATTGTAATTATTGTATTAACATTGTAGGAACCCAGGTAGTGTTTTTCCTGGAAAAACTGGGATATTGCATGTTGGGTTGAGCTTTTTAACCAGTTGTTTAACTTGCTGCTTTTGCACCATATAACCACATCAGTGATTGCTGTTCACCATCTGATCTTCCTGTCATACAGAGCACATCTAGCAAGTGCTCCAGCCATGCTCATTTAAGTCATTTGTTTACTTCTGGCAAATCACCAGGTGCTAGTATCGCTTCCTTTGTAGCCTGGTTGTACTCGACCGTCTGTACACCAGCCTTCAAAAAGCACAATGCCTTGCTGGAGGTAAAAGTAAAGGGAGGTTAAAGTAGCTCTCTTTTTAATATACATATGTGTGTGTGTGTGTGTGTGTGTGTGTGTGTGTGTGTGTGTGTGTGTGTATATACATATATACATATATGAAAACGTTATATATACCCAAGTTTCATAGTGTTAGATTTTATTATATAGTAGTGTCTGTGTTTGCAGCACTAACTGAAAACTGCATCGACAAACCATGGCCAGTCATTTTTGGCAGTTTTCAGTGGATCACTTTGAAATATTGGAGGGAGCAGTGGAACAAGAAAGAGCTCCCACAGTGTGCATTTGATGCAGAGTGCAGGTACACCACCACCACCTTCTTAGATAGGTAACCAACTTCCACTCTCGTTGAGCCCTGCTGTTTATAGACTCATGCTATGTGCAGCACAAAATCACATCACGGTCCCTCCCAGAGTGGAAAAGGCCAGTTATTGCCTGATTTTTTTTCCCCAATTACAACACCGTAGTTTGTGTTGCTGCCTCCTGTATTGTGTGATCTGCAGTTTTAAGCTCATGTACAGCTACCAGAAGGAACTAGAGGTACAGCTGAATCAACAAGGACTGGAATCTTTTAAACACTGAAGACGAGGCAACTGGAACACAACAAAAATAAATTAGTATTACTTTTTCTGTTCAATGTTGCAATTTTGATTATTTAACATGATAATTTATAACAGCATACAGCGTCATCTCTGATCAAAACTGGTCACGGCACAACATCAACCTTAAACAGACAGGTACTCCGGTTGTGTCCATGTAGAACAGATCTAGCCACACATCTCTTGCAAAGTGAGAAATATCAATCAAATTATTATGAAAGAATTAAATGCATGTGTCTTCATTCTTTGTAACTAATTTGCTAAATGATTGCAAACAGAGAACCATTAACCCCTTATTCATGTAAACAGATTATTATTACCAGAGAATGTTTTTTCACATGTAAACGACACTTTAAAGCTGGTAAGATTTATATCCATCTAAATTCTGTATTATTTTTTCCATTGTGAAATGAACGTGTTGGGCTGTTACATCCACTGTAACACCATAAGTCTTCCCCTGATGTCAGGATCATAAACCCTGTGATGCAGCTGTTTTTGTCTGAAGTTGGTTACCTCAGCAGGATGAGAAATGAACCCCAGAGAAAGAGATCGTGAATTTGAGTCAGGGGTTAAAGTGGGCTGGAACAATCCGGAACGGCGTTCTGGCACCCTCAATTAACGAGCATTTAAATCTGATAGGCAGGTTAATGTTTATGTCGATGAGTTCATTTTTTGTGTCCTGTAGTCTGGAGTTGCTCCAGTGACAGCAAGGAGATACTTTCTCAATAATAAGAAAATAATCATATCCCACAGCACACTTGCACCATTTAGCACCGCCCATTTTTTCCTCTCATGCATGTGAGCTGCTCATGGTGTAGATGTAAATGCAGTTGGTCGCAGTACTTCAGTATCTAGCTGGACGAGAAGCATAAAGAGAGTAAAGTTTTTTTAAGTTCCAGATAATATAAAATGCAAATAAATGTTCTTTATTTCTCAGAATGTTTATAAGTGACACTGTCAGAGACTGAGAAAGAAAGAAAGAAAGAAAGGGAATGGAGGTAAAGACTTCTCAGCACATGAAATCTGATAAAGTGGAAATTTAAACCTTTCATGCAATGTCCTCATTCCTTTTAGAGCTTTTAAATCAGATACTTGAGCTATAAATTATGTGCTGATTAAATTGTGCTTTTCCATAGTTCAAGTATACTAATTTTGTGTTATTCAAAGGTTGCATGAAAATGCCAGGGAGTTTAGTGTAGGATACACTGCTTAGTTTGTGGTAATGTGGTGAAGTAACGTCTTCACCATAGGCTGGACTGGTACAGGGCAGCCTGTTCATGGTAAATGGTAGGTTAGATCAAACATAGACAATCAAATATATATAATAAATCATTATTATTTAGAGCAATGATCATGACACCTAATTCTACTTTTTATATGCCCGTTATAGTGTCAAGGGATTGGAAATCAGCCATGTAGCTCATGAATCACCTGCTTATATCTTGTTGAATTTAGTCAAAGTCCTAAACCTGTGAAAAGCAGTGAATACAGGCGTAGCAGCACAGGTCACAGCCTGTACACAAAGAAACATCTATCTCACAAACAAGCAAATATTTGACTTATTTCTAAGTAATTCACTTCTTCATACTACACCGCTACACCTGACCTTGGCGTTCTCCACCTGCAGAATCCCAGTTTGACCCCTACGTGTTTCACTCTTCCTAGAACATCTAAGCATGACCAAGCAATGTTTAGTAAGTAATAAATACAGCTGGGGATATTTTTCAACCATAACAAGACATTGACAAAAGACCACTAGCTGATGTTTGTTTAACGCTGAAATTATATGTTGGATACAGTTTCTGAATTTAAAAAACTTTTGCAGGGACTTTTTAATCTTTTGGTTGGGGATTTCACTGTGGGGCGTTTGCTGGTACTGAGTGGGGCAAAGGAACAGTGTCACATTCCTCAGAGACCTGCTTGTATCTTGTTGGCTGCAATGATTTCTAAACAGATATAATTCCAGACAACTGTTCATAGTCCTTCCATGGGATGACTTTCAAAAACCTCGGGACTTTTACTTCCTCTAGTTAGATCTTGTTCACTAAAGGCTCTCTTTCAGTCTTCTTGGCTATCTGAATGATTGTTTTTGTTTTTAATAACTGGACGTGAAAGTTGTAACATTTAAAATAAGTATGATTACAACTTAATCATACAAGGTATAGTCCTCCACAGACAATGATGCAACCTTCAATTTACTCAACGTGCTTTATAAGAGCATGCTCCGATGCCTGAGAGACCAGTACCAACACAGGTTATGTTTAGCTTCAGTAAAGGTTACAACATGGGGATAAGCACTCTCAGAAGGAGGGTTTTTATTTCTCACAAGTCCAGTGCTGACTGTAGTTAAGAAATCGCATCATATTCTGTAACGAATACTGTAATAATGAGCAGGAAAAGAGGCAATCAAGTTTGGCTCTTTAGCCGTTGTCAACATGCCACGCAGACTGCCAGCACCAGTAGTAAACCCACCGAGGAAATCAGTTTGGCACTAACCGCAAAGCTCTTTACTCCCTATGCCAAAAAAGTGTCTGTCAGGAAAGCGGGTAGAGGACAATGGCTTCGTCCACGCTGGTTCTCCCCTTAGAGAAAGCATTGCTGCATTGTGACAAATAAGTGGCAAACAATGTGAGAGTGGGTAAAATTAAATAAGCACAAGAGAGAAGTGCAGATCCTGTGGAGAGCCCACACAGACCTGTCAGTTAGTTAGCCCATTGACCACCTGAGCCACGGTGTTCCTTGCCCTCAGGCAAGATTTACTGAAGGAGCCTCAAGGCAGGTTTCACTCCATTTCTGTTTTTTTTTTTCTTTTCAACAAAATAAGAATTCACTTGTGCACTAGATTTTAGAGATGTGCTGATTATTTAATGTGCTGTATTCACATAATGGCAGATTTGTGGGCTTCAAGTGGCAAATTCATTACTCGGATTGACCGTGGTCGATACTAAATCGCATTACGGTGACATAAAGCCAATTTTTAATGTATTTTCAGCTGAGAGAAGTGTTGGGAGGCTTGGTGCCTTCATGTATGATCACAGCCCTTCAGTGACTTATAATTTAACACACTTTGGCGGGACTAGTAAGAGTGCCAGTTTGAAGGCTAAACATTAATGTTCAATGAACCTGTGTGCAGCCCACTGATGTGGACTACTTGTCAACAACTTCCAAGACTTTCATCATTATATTCTTGTAAAACAGGGTAGCCATAGAAAACATAGTCTCCAGTGTAGTTGCTATTGATTTTTATGTTTTCTCACCTAAAATTGTCCTTTCAGAATCACTCACGCTGGCTTCATAGGTGGCTGTTAAAAAAGTCTCCTCTTCAAAAGAGATCAGAAGCTCTGGTCAGCTTTGTATAGATGCCAGTTACAATGCACTTTAACAGTGACAGGCTTTTAAGGCTTGAAAAATTATCAAAAGGTCTCAAACCACTGCTGCAACACAGGCTTCTTCTCGCTGTATAAACCACTTACACTGCTATCCATTGGTTCCATAAGACATGCATTTCTTTGTTGTGGTCATATAAACTGCTGATATGGCTGTTGTTCTGCTGTTTTTGAAGAAGGAAACTAACTTTTAACAACCACCTTTCAAGGATAGATTTCGGGGGAAGTTTTTACTTTAACAAAGCCACGCAGCTAAAACTATGGCCTGAGGACACATATAACAGAGCCAGGATCTCTACAAGGACTTTTGATATTATTTCTTCTTCATCTTGATGACCCAGGCCTCGATGTTCTTGCACTTGTTTTTCCAGTTTGCTTATCACCGTTGAGTGCCTTTGCACTCTTTCTGCAGAAATTATTATTGTTATCTCGCTGTCATCTTTCACCACGGAGCTAAAGCGATGCCCGTATTTGTTCATCTGCTCACAAAGCAGTGTGTCAAAACAGGCCATTTTACATTAGCACATTGTCTCGGGTGGGTGGGAGGGTGTTTAGTGTGGCTGCTTCCTTTGTTGCTGCTGACTGAAGTAGGAGCTACAAGGGAACTGATCACAGGTCTGGCATGAGACATCTCGGTGTGGCAGATTCAGGCTGCTGTTGGGCCAAGTCATTTTTGCTGCCTGTGATATCGAGCAATTTGATGGAGCGTAGACCTCGGGCAGATCAGTAGTGTAAAACCATTACACATAGATGACGTATATATATACAACATTGTGATAAATTGTGGTGGTAAATGCCCCTGACACACCAACAAACTCAAATCTGCAGTCCTGTTTCTTTTGAGTGGATAGATGCCTTAGCTGCTTGGAGAGGGGACAAAAGCATTTTTGCCTGCAATGTATTTCTTTTAATTCTGCTATTTTAAAGTAATCCCACATTATGCAATGAAACCCACATGGAAATTTTCAATTAAAAGTAGCAAGCTATTTCACGTACCAAAGACCCTGGATATTAAATGTAAATTATTGCAAGGCCATGCCATTGGGCGTGTCTTTTGTTTCTGCCACATTTCCCAAATTCATCTGCTAGTAGGCTCCACAGTGTAGTCGTTTACGCATTTGCCTAACAAGCAAAAAGAGCCCCAGTTTGATCCCGGGAGGAGACAAATCCCTTTGGGGTTGTGTTACGGAGGACATCGGGCGTAAAAAATCTGCTAAATCAAATATGAGGCGCTACCTGCTGCGGCGACCCCTCGTGAATGAGAGAGCAGCCGAAAGTCGTTTTTTCTCGCCCCACCCCCCAGTTCATCTGCTCACCCAGGCATAGCAGCACAAAACTAACACCTAAGGTGAGCTTTGTTTTCATTAGGCTGCCTTTATTCTAGAAGCCTCCCCAGGTAGCAGACTGCCCATGGCTTATACAAAGCGCAGGTAATTATTTCACAGACATCAGAACTTCCGGTCTGATGCAGCTCTGACAACACAAATATATGCTAATTGATATTTCTGTTTATCCCCGATTCTGACGAATGAGTGCACAGGAACCTGGCCCATTACAAGATGTCTGGGTTTTTTTAAACATATATTGGATTTCAGAAAAGAATTCAATTCAAACCCCAGTGATTATGCATAATGTGGGGAAAGGAAAGTGATGAGCTGGTGTTTGAGCAGCACCTCACATGAATGGGGAATGATGACAAACCATTAATTACAGTATGGCAGCTGGAAAGATGCAGCTGATTTTAATCCATTTAGCCAAACTCATTCATGCTCTTTGATTAGATATCATAATTAACACTGGGGCATCACTGCGACCCAGATTCTTATTTGCTCTATACAAATGTTTGCTAGATCTTCAACTGTAAATATTCTCCTTGGCGCCAACTCCACACATCTCGCCTCATAAACATATTTCACTGTTTCACAATTTTTTTCCCCTCCAGTCTGGCAAAGGAAATAAATGCATTTCTGGATGTGTTCCTTTGCACATTTTTTTTAGATGTAGAAGTTAAGTAAGACTAAAGACAAATGATGTTTGCATTTTAAGAAATGAAAACGTTTTTATTTTATCTGAAATAAAGACAACAGCACGACATTTTGTGCAGATTTTACTCAGAAATTATTGTTATTATTATTTTTTTTCCTTTATCCACCATTGAAATTGAACCTGAGGACCAATTACAAAGGTTGGGTTTTGTTATTACTATTATTATTTAGTTGTTCAGCTGTTGATGACGACAGTGCAATTGGTACTTGTCATTATTCTATGTGAAAAAGATCTCATTAAAAAGAAAACACTTCTAATCACAGCTTGTCCTGATCCGTAATCAGTCAGAACGCTCAAATCAGTCAGGCCTATACTCCTTATCTTTACAACCTAGCTCACAACTTCCATCTACTTCAGAGTGCAGCAGCTAGTCTTTTTACAGCTTTGGATGGCTTCATGACATCACCCTCAATCCTGGGGTCTCTTCCTATGCACTTCATAATCTATTTTAAGATATTACGGATCTCTTTTAAATCTGTGTGTAATAGTATGTCCCAGCCATTGTCGAGATATTCCACCAATCTGTCTTTTTACTGTCAGACAACAGCGAAAGCTGTTAGGGATGGCATATTACAGCATTTCTGGGAAGAAGATCTGCTCTGAGAGAAGCAGCTTAGAGCTTTTACGCAAAATAAATCAACCCCTAGCAAAACCACACACTATTCAGGAAGAAATATGTGGTCGTGCAAACCTTGGAGCTGTTGATGGACTCAAACTCTGATAATTCATGCCTTGTCAACTTTGTGATTCCAACTTTAAAAGGAGCTAGTGGGTCGAGTCATGACAGTTGCCACACAGATGCGACAACGCACGTGAGATGGACTATGGAGTTGTTGACACTGAATTTTCACATCCATATGGCAGATGTGTCGGGAGTAGACAGATAACTCAAGGACTTGGGCAAAGACCCGAGGAGAGATATAGGTTGCTCATCAACCTGCTGATAGTGACAGTTCGATTTCAGACTGTGATTTTTCAGAAACAGAGTTAAAGGATTCACAGCTCAGGTCTTGTTCTCTGCTCCCAGCAGCCAGAAATGCAAGAGGAAAGACACTTAGACATGTTTTAAGCCTGAGATTTAGATTGTTTGATAATTATATTCATCCAGGAGCATCCATTAAATATCTGCAATGCGAGAGGTGAAATACAGAACTGATAACTGTTGCATTTTCCTGTAATATTACATCAGACAAGAAGCTGAACAATTCAGGTTTCTTTCTCCATTCTCTCTCCATTTTCACATGCCAGAGGGGGTCCTGGTTATACTGGACGACACGGCTCCTAAATAAAAAATATTCCTTTTTTATATTTTAGTAATTTATTTATTTATAGGTCAAACAAAGGAAGAGGGATGGAGGTGAAGCTTTTGGATGGGGTAGAGGTCAAGCAGAAGGCTGTGGTGTGGATGGTGATCAAGTAAGGGCCCCTGTAAACCATGTAACTGTAGTTCCTGTGCCTGAAGCTTTACTTCCACAGAGAATCCTGAACCTCTCAATGATGCTGTTGATGCTCTTGATTCAGAACAGTCAGTTGGCTTTATTGAGTTGTTCATTTCTAATGAACTGATCCAGAGTGTTTTTGATGAGACAAACTTGTATGCAGATCAGCATTCACGCTGGCAGTGTCTCACCACATGCTGCTCTTCATGCATTGTTACAGTTTCAGACACGAAAACATTCCCACTGTAGGGCCCTTTTTCTCCCTGGTATCATTCATAAGCCTGAACTTGAAATGTACTGGTATACTAACAACATGCTACCCACTCCCTACTTCAACAAGGTCATGTCTCACACCAGGTTTAAAACTGTACTGATAATTTGTCAGTGATAATGAAGCACAACCAGCCAAACGCACTGACAGGCTGTACACAGTCAGTCCTGGCCAAATTCCATGAATTGTATCAATCAAGCAATATATTGAAGAGGCTATGATCCCGCGGCCTAGCAATCGGGGTCTACAATCTCCAAACAAACTTCTAAACCCTTCTGGTGTAAGGTACTGTTATACCACGAAACGGCAGAGAAGTTGACATGGGAGACAGTCCCAGACTGAGTTTCTGCTTCATCACCTAGATATCAATGAATGTTGGTGTTTCATGGATATCTTTCACACTTCTGCAGTACTGTGTGAGTGCCTGTTAAATCGAGGTGGGAATCACCAGACACCCCATGATATGATATAATCACAACACGTCACACATGATATTATATTATTGCAATTTTTTTTTACATTTTGTGATATGCTGAGTATTGCAAACACATATATTTCAACTTGAGGCCATGTTTCAAGTTTAAACTATGCCTTCAAAGTTAAACTTTGTCAATATCTGTTGCATGCTGCAAAATGACATTACATGCACACTAATACTGTCAGCAAACGCATCCATATACATGTATGTGGGTACAAGACAGATTCAGTCTGCAATCAATCTGCAGTTGAATGAGGTCTAGTTGGCTATAACATGCAATCAGTTTCTGATAATAGAGCAATTAACTGTGATAAATCACTGAAAATCACATATCATAGCTGTCTGCATAGACAGAAATTCATATTTAACTGTTACATTTGTGCTCAGCAACCTTCCTGTTCTATAGGAATATAACCAGAATACAACCAGCTGGCAGCCACTTGAGTCGAGTGCCCTCGAGTTATGCTTAATGAAAAAGACTCATTCAGTTGGCAGTCTGTCTGCTTTTATAAATTATTAAGCAATTATTTGAAAACCTTCAACAATCTCTCTGAGAGTGATTGCAGACAGTCCACATCAGACTGCAGCTGTTTGCAGAAAGGTTGCCTCCTGTCAGGCAACATATCCAAACACTTTGTAATGAAAAGTGGTTATAATTGTGTAACACTCAAGCTCTGGGAAACAATTTATTCACCATAAGTTGCAATCGGTAACAGAATGTGAAAAAAAACAATACAATCATCAGACAACCATTGATTTTTTGGTTTTCATTTTTTTTTGTAGATGCAAGAACTTTGCTTCTCCCACTGAGCTATTAGCTTGCTCTGAGTTTGGAGGTAGCTTTGTGAACCTAAGTGTGTCCACTGTTGGATGGTGTTCAGCTAACATTATCTCAGGATGGTGGTGCATGAGCTGAGCCCTCTTGTTCACAGCAGTACAGTATTTTAGAGAGAGTTCTTTCGCTTTACAGCATCTGAGCTGTGTGTTTGTGGCCACCTAAACATCATGAATAGGAGTGAGTTTGGGGTTATCGTTTTACTCTTTACTTGTTTAGTTTTTGCCTTGCTATCTCAACCTGCACACTTTTACTGCTGCCTTCCCACATCCCCCAGATTTCCTGGAGTGAGGTGCCTAAACTGAAAACCGATGTCAGTCTTACAGAAACCTTTATTTCTGAAAATAAGGGTGAACCGCGAATAGTTTTGGATATTAGTAATAATGACCACAGAAATGGGGAAATAATCAAGCCTGGTGTGGTAGAACAAACAAAATTGAAATAGTAAAAATGACTACAACCTCTTGATTCAAGCATATGGAAAACATTAAGATATGTTAGACAAATCGCAAATAAAAATTGCACGGCGAAAGCCCGCAGCATCAAGCACAGTAATGCAATAAATGGTGCTGACAAATTTGGTCAGAATATTCTGTAAGTCCCATTTGTCAGGATGTCACACAAGTGGACGAAGAAATTTGTTTCGCTTCTGTTTGAGTTCAATTTGATCAATGCTTTTGTCAATTACAAAGCTAAAAACCCACATGAAGAATGTAGCACTCATCTCTCATTCATTCAAAGTGTCCTAAAATCATGGAGCAGCCAAGAGCCTTTCAACATGCTGCTGGTGAGGAAAAATGACCTTCCAGAGACTCCCACCATGAAACAGTGCTGATCCAGGGAAAAGGCGGGGTGTAACAAGCTGAAAAATAAATATGTAAAGTTTAGAGGATCTACAGTATTTTCAGGTGGGGCCATTCTGGCTGAGGCTTGAATATAAAGGTGAGCATGCTTCTGCCATCAGGACCCCTCAGCTTTAAAATGATCTGCCTGGACACAATCAGTTCCTCCTCAAAAAACACTTCTTAAAACACATTTTCATGCTTTTTTGGTAAGCAATGTTATGATTTTAATCATATTTTATTTGTACTATTGCATATTCTATTATTAAAGTTGGCATTTTAAAATAAATTATTAGTAGTAATAGCAGTAGTAGTAGTGTTTGCTTGGTCACCGAAGTATGATTTAAGCTTCAGGTACTGAGAATACCACCTTGTATTTTTGTTATCCTCGGTAACACTGTCGCGGAGCATCAGCTTCTAGAGATTACATCTGCATTTTATGTCAAGAGCAGTACTTGAGTTCTGGAGATGTTTGATTCCATTTAAGCCATTTCACACAGAGATACTGTCGTGACCTTTAGAACGACTTACTGGCCTCAAAAGACCCCAAATGTCCATCGACTCTCCAAATGAGAAACTGTATTTTGAAGCGACTGGATACTGAGTGTCATAGTGAAAGTCAGCAGGAGTTTGCTTAAAAATCAAAGGCCTTTCCTGCTGTGAATTTTTTTTTGCTGCGTCCACAAAAGAGAAGCCAGCCGATAAGGATAGAAAACAGGTCATTTTGCAAGTTTGCTGGAACCAGGCAGGTACTCTAAGGCAAACGGAGCAGGCAAAAACAAAATATTGGACAAAATATTGACAAATTTCACTAAGAAACAGACACTCTGGCAGGGTGCAACTGGTGGACTGGTGGTATATACAGGGTGGAACAGAGTGGGGAAAAAAGGGATGAGGGGGCGGGGAAGTTTAAGGCCATGTTCACTCTGGAAAAACGTGTGCAACATTTTGCTATTGTTGCTGGTTTAAAGGCATGTTTCTATGCAACAGTGTGCAACAGGCTTTGATGAATGTTTTAATTCATTTGGTGGGATTGTCGGAAGCATTACCAAATCACCAGTGATGTCTATCTAAAATCCTCTTTATAATGAATAGGCAATCACAATGGTTGCAGTCAAATACCAAGTTTCTTTGAAGCAGGCTCCTGAGTGAAGAGCCATGGATGAATCAGTGTAGCAGTCGTATTAAGAGTTTATCAAATTCACTAAATGCTGTTTATTACTCCTTAACCGCAGGATACACTGGAGCATCCTTCATTAAAAAGAACGCCCCACAATTCAAAGCGATGCACTATCACAAAAGCCCAGATAATCATAAAAATTAAAATTTTTCTCATCCTATGCCATAATTTGCTCAAATGATGATGAGTTTTGAACTGCAAACATTTAATAAAGCCAACAGCGAACACTGAACATTACGCTGCTTTATTAAAATCTTCTTATAATGAAGTCGCCTCCTTGTGTGAAGCACTTTGTAATGTGCTCTACAAATAAAGATAATAAGCCACATTACTGTGATCAAAGTGAAGGTTGTAGTGTATCTCAGTTTGCATTGGTTATCTCCTCATTTTTGCTGTTTTGACAGCGTTTATTAGAATTAGAAACGCTGAAAGCTTTATTAAAGGCAAAAGTTAAAACGGATCATCTATTTAGCAGGAGGAGGAAATATGACGGGACATTTCTTAATACAACCGTTTGATTACACTGTTGTCACTGGTAAAGTAGAAACACCTGCTCAATTGCTCGTTAATGCAGATGTCTGACCAACCAATCACGTGGCAACAACTTAATTTATTTAGTGGATGTACCCCTGCTGAAGTTCAAACTGAGCATCAGAAGTTTGAATGTCACATAAATGGACTGGGACGAGTATTTCAGATACAGATGATCTACTGGGGTTTTTCCTCACATCTGAGGTTTACAGAGAATGGTCCAGAGTCACCAGAACGCAATCCAATAGAGCACCTTCGGGATGTGGTGGAAAGGGAAATGGAATCTCTGAGGAATATTTCCAGCACCTTCTTGAATCTAGGCCACGGAAAACTGAAAAAAGGCAGTTCTGAAGGCAAAAGGAGGTCCAGCCCCAGTACTAAAAATCGTCCATTAAGTGTCTATACAATAGTGAAGTGATACTTTGTACACATTTACATGCACATAAAGAAAAAAAACACTCTAACAAGGGGCACATGTTAGATAGATAGTTGTTTGTGAATCATCTTTGGGAACATGGCAGATCCAGTTAAACCATAACCAAAAGCACCACAGTGGTTCTTTTCCCTAACAGATCAGTTCATGTTCATGTCACTCCACGATCTTCTGATATTTTTCATCCAAGTAAAGTTATTAGGAAAAAGACATGTAAGGAATTTTTTTCTCTTTTTTTCACCCGCCACATTAGTCGGTCACGGACAGTGAATGCTGTATTTTTGCTGTGTTTGATGAAACTTTAAATAAAATGTAATGATATTATTGTTTGTCGATTTTTTGTTTTTAGTAGGGAACTGTAAGAACTTTATATATGTATATATATTTAGTAGTGACGGTATTGCTCATTCCCTTAAAGATAGGTATTGATTTCTGTCTGGTTATTGGGTGGGTATGCTAGAGGTGGGGTGTTGTGTTGTTGCAAAGGATGAGGGAGAATGAGGACACACTGTAGTGCTGTGCAACCAAGGTACAGAGCACCAGGCTCTTAATCCCTAAAATAATCCTGTCGACTGTGGCCAGTGGGACACATCTGAAGCCTTTCAGCTATAATCCACACACACACACACACACACACACATACACACACACCCAGTGCCGAATGCCATCTAACATCACAGACGCAGAACACTCTGAAAACTGTCTCATAGTCTTTTTCTCATTACAGTATCACTTTCTCTGAACTGACACAGATGGAGCCTCTGACTGTGGGAGCAGAAATTGCTTAGATTCCTGACTATGCCCCTATTTTGTTGCCACAGCAAAAAGAAAGTCTTAACAGCATCACCTTGTCCCATCCAGCTTCGGATTTCCTCAAGGCGCATATGAAGTGGTTTTGTGTCGTTGTGCATGTGTGTAAGATCCATAAGAAACAGAGTCAAAGATATCCAGAAGGTGTAAACAAGAAGAAATGTACTCTTTGCGTCTAAATACCAGCAAAACAAGGCTGTAGCTCCTCTTCTCAACTCTACACGTGTAGAAGATTTCACATGCTGTTTATCTCAATTTGATCAAAAGTCAACACCAGTGTTTCTTCAACAACTAATTCATGTACAGAAAATCGTTTAAAGCTCTACACGAGTAATCTCTGGATTAATTCACATTATTGATCGCCTTTTTCAAGCATTGGCATGAATTTAACTTTGATTTTTTTTTTTAAATAACAAATGGTGCTTACAAATCAGCTTTTGAATAAAAGCTGAGAATTCTGAGAGGATAAAGAGTAGCCTTTGCAGAGACATAATGGGAGTGCATTGTCCACCCCAGACAATTCCTCCTTATAAATATGTGAATGTGCTCTATGTAATATATTCACATCAAAACGGAGTTCAGTGCACACGCAAATGCTGATAAATGTCACACTGGAAAACAAGGCCCGACAAAGCATGATTAAACATTAAACCAGTTTACTGCCCTGCTTTCTGTTAAACAAATAGTATATTGTGTGGGAATCTATTTCCTAAGGCAAATGTTGCAATTATTCAATACCACTGTCAGACACGTCTTCTTCCAGCACACTACTGGACCACAGTCAGTACCACTGAATCTCAAAAATAACATAGCTATGACTGTGTACTACCACAGAACAACAACAATTTTCTTGCATTCAACAACATGAAAAAAGTAACAAACAATTTACAGGAAACCAGCGTCTGACCAAGTTTACTGAACAGCAGTTCTGATTTGAATGTCCAGTCAAAACGATTTTCAATGATCACTTAAGAGCCTGTTCTTCCTTTGTAGCAAACTGAAGCCCGCTGCTGTGCTAGAGACACACTTTTAAATCACGTCGCTTATCTTTGTTTGGTGCAAGCAACCTTCATTGCAAAGCAGACTGTTGAACTTTTTGAACAACGTATAGCTCACAGTGTGTTTTTTTTCAGGAAGTCATTTTTCAAATGCTTCAAACGCAGTATGATATGAAGTATTTCTTCAAGAAGAAGCTGAGTTTTTTAATGTATTTGGTGCCGGTGGTCTAACATACCTTGTGAGTTGGATGCAATGTTCTGCCATTACTTACAGAATAAATAGGGTGGTTACTATCACCATAACGTGTTGCTCAATCAGACACGCATATATTTTGTGGCTAATAACCAAGGCACGCCCACAGACACCGCGAGGCCCATCTGTAAAAGATACTTTAAACTCATGCAGGCTAGAGTCCAACAAACCTGACATTTATACCAATATCTAGTCATAAAATTTAGGCACATAAGACATAAACAGATTTCACTAACATATGTGTGTACATACATAAACATACATGTGTATTTTTTGCATAGTTATTTATTGATGAATGAAATTATTTATTTATTTATTGTGAACTTGTTTAAACTTGTTTAAACTGGTTGTTGTCTTTGTGGCGCTCCAACATGCATGTTCCCAAGAAGGAAGAGTTCCCTAAGGTGGACAAACTCTACATTAACACTCCTAACCTGACTGATGCATGTTTCTCCAGTCTCTGCTTTACTTTTTTTTATTTTCATTCAGTCTGCCAATAAATCTGTCAGGCTTAATCCAACCAAAGACGACAACTTGTCCAACTTGGCAAAGCACCTTCCCAACAATATGCTACCTTTTTTAAAGGATTCAAAGAGTAACAGGTCAGCAAAAGTGACAGAGTCCACAAGTGTGACTTGTGACCAGCAAATCTTTCCATCAGAATCTGACAAGAGAATTAAGAGTAATAGTTTGACTATTACGTGTTTAACTAACTTACCAGTGAGTAAACTATCTTTATATGCCAACTGAATATGCAGACAGTGCTTTAATGGAATTTTCTATTCCTTCATGCTTCATACATAAACACAGAAATAAATCTCTAAATAAAGTTCTCCATGTTACTCGACATTTTTTGGACAAAAAATCCAACTGAATATAAATCCCACTTTATCTCTGCACAGCTTTCCAATTACCCCTCCAAATTCCTATGTGGTAGAAGTGTTACTTGTGTTGATCATTTGGAATTAATCAATATAAAACAACAGTTACCTTAACTGAAAATGACTGCAATGAAAAAAGAAAAAGACAAATGATGCTGGAATGATGAAAAAGAATTATAAACATAAAGTCTTAAATATTGCATTTATTTTAAAGGGAGGTGGCTTTCTGCTAATCAAAAGGCAGTGTCATATTGCTACGGCAAAACAGACCGTTGTTGTCTACATTACTGCAATGTGTACTTATATTTCTGGAGAGATAATCACCAGGCTGAGATGGATCAGCAACAGGATCAGCAACAGGATCAGCCAGAGAAAGCCAGAGATTGTGGCCACTGGCCAATCACTCGGTGCATTTCTAATTTGTATAACAAAAAAATCGTGCTCAGTAGAGTGCAGACCTCCATCAAGGATACATATATTAAAAACCTTATTAAACAGGAAGCAATATAACACAATCTAATGTCGCCTGGGGCTGTGTGATATCAGTATCTTGATATGTATTTATTTGTACACCAATAGTTCCATATTTATGAAAAGAAAAAATATTTGTATTCAATCACTTTTATTTTACTTTATTTTTGGGCAGGTTTAGGCACCTGAACCGATAAATGATTCCCTCTTTTCCAACATTAACTTGCAAACGTTTAAATGTGATGACAAGTGGGCAGAAAACAACTTGTAACTTTCTTAAAATCAGAAACAGTGAGAAGAGATGTTCTTAAAAAATAAGGCTTTAAACAGGATTTTTAAGCTTGTGTTTTCTTCTAAACCACATTTGTGGGATCCTGACAAAACGCTCTCTAGGAATCTCATAATGCACAAGTGACCATGGAATATCTTACAAAAAAGCACTCAGTATTCAATTAAGCAGCAACATTTAGTGGTTGTGCAGACTACAAGAATATAGCTCCCATATAGAATCGCGTTGTCCTTCAAAACCACTGACTGGTTCAACACTGGACACTTCCTGTGGTTCCAGCTTTTTTTTAGCATTTCTAAAGAAATTTCACAAACGGGAACACTCGGGACATCCCTGAAACTTACTGTAAATGACGTTCACCAAAAAACAAAAACAATGACAGGCATTCACAGGATCAAGTTTCTGGAGTTTCTGATTATTATCAATTATAGCAATTGAGAGCCTGTATTTCCTGTCTGGAATTCCACATTCACTATGAATAAGTGGCTGTGTCTCTCCTATAGAAAGAAGGGAGGAGGGATTGCATGCAATAGCGGGGGACAAGAGGAGAATGCAAATATGGAAAATAAATGCATCGCTGCTGTGTATTAAAGACCCAGAGATCAAACGGAAGCAGTGGGTGGCTGACAAACCCCAGACAAGCTCACTGAAGTTCATAGTATTATACTGTTTGGGCCCTTGGAGCCTTTTAATTATGCGTCATTTAATTTCAAAAATGACATTATATCCGGACAGATAACAGTGCACGAGATCACTCACTATTGTGTACCATTGCGTGACTGAGGCCATTCATTCGTTTGCCTTTGATTAATCTGTTGAGATATTTATGCAGTGAGAGGACAGACAAAGGTATTTAATCCATTCTCAAACAAAAATTCAGTTTTTCAGCTAGTGGCTTTAGCTGTACCTTTATTAATGTCCAAAAAACGAATAACCATGCAAATCCATGTATAATATTTACCAGTGTTTCCCACACACAGACTTTTTCCTGGGCAGACACCTTCTGCAATCGATTCACGCTCTTATTTTGAAAGTTCAATCAAAGCTAACTAGCTTGCCATGGTGATTCCCATCTTGTGCTTTCCTACTTACTCCTAAATTATAAAAAAAAAAATCAGAGACTCTCAAACAGACACAGAAAACATAAGACGAGAGATGCCATCAAAAAGTGTGGCAAGAAACCAGAAAATCTTGGGAGTTTAAGAAGTAAAGACAAAATCAATTAAAACTGTCAATATACAAGCAGGCCAAATAACATTACTGTAAAAGTCAAAAGTGAGATTGAAAGCTTGCAATGCCTTTTACCGACTGGTGATCATAAAAAAAAGGCCTGACATAAGCCAGACGGTTGGTTTTCAGTGCTCTGCCACGGCACACAGGACATTTATTACTGAGTTTATCTGTCGGAATTACCAGTTTAGGACTCCACTGGGAAACAATATTATGTCTTCATTACATTCCTATAGAATGAAAATATACCACAATGGCTTTATGTATGGGATGTCACGTGTTTGTGATGTCTTAAAGACAAAAAGAAAATTGTTAGATTGCGTTGAAAATGGGTTTTGAGAGGGCTGCCTTTTTCTCCCGCTTAGTAGTTCTGGTGACATTTTCACACATGGATTTCATTTTATAGCATCTGCTTTCCCAAATCTAGCAACCCGTTCTGCAGGGTAGCCTATTTGCTCTGCGTACGTCTGTTGCCTTTTCTGGGCTGGCAGGGACTACCCTAAACAGCTCAGTCGGGACATTTTCCTCCCACAGCCATCTGTGCCCAGGTCCTCCTAATCCCCCACTATTCTGTCAACCTTTACTCTCTCCCGTCTCTCTCAAGTTGTCGTGCTCTAGCTTGTACTACTTCAAACACATACTGATTGTAGTGGACAAACGCATTCTAGTATGACAGGTGAAACTGACAGCTGCAATTAATGGCATAAAAGGTTTAATTTGCTCAGGATTTATCAGCGTTATATTTAGGTTAATTCCCCCCAAAAATTTTCCCAAAAACATAAAAACATATATAAATATATATATATTGTATATAACCCACTGACTGTTACTTTAATTGCTTTATATTGTGGTGTGTTATTTTATTTAATTTCATTTATATATTCGTTTGTTTTTCTTCATTGCACTTTTCTATTTCACTGTATATGCCACTCTCTGCACTCTCAATTGCCCCGATGGGGATAAATAAAGTTATCTGAATCTGAAAAAGATACATCAAAATAATCAGTCGACCCAAAAAAATATGATTAATGCAAAAATACCTTCCTATCCAAACTGACTAATTCTTATTCTGGGGTGCTCCTCTACCTCGTTTGTTTGTGCTTTGAAGTGTGTATGTGCGTCTGTGTGGAAGGTGATTCCTTTCATCCATATATGCTTAGTTGGGCATTCTGCTGTCGAACAGTTTACCCACACCGCTCACCACCCAAGTGACAGGTCAGGGTTGGCGGCGTGCCAGAGAGAGCGGGGAAGTGGAGTCAGTGGGATAGGTCAAGGCTGGATGTGGGGTAAAGCTACTCATTGCCTGTTAGCCTGGGACCACTGGGGCTCAGAGATGGGCTTACAGCGCTCAATAACAGAGCTTACACCCCAAGTTAAATCAAACTAAAAGCAAGTGTGTTTGTGTTATGTCTAGACTGTGTGAAGACTCTTGAGATGACAAGGAGGCCTATGCATACTGCGTTTTTAAAGGTCACTGCAAATTACTTCTTTAAAATGAGGTCACGCTGAGTCTTTTGAGCAGGCACTTATTGTAAACCCCAAATTTTAAGGTAAGCCTGCATCACGAGTATAGTTAGACTGTTCTTATTCATGTTTCTTCTGTGTTTCTTTGGAATTATTCAGTATGTTTTTCACAACACTGTGGGTAAAAATCAAGGGATTAGCCATTTTGATTCTGTTTGTTCTGATGGTTAAACATATAAATGTACTAAATATTGCATTTCAGGCAATGAGAACCTTGAAATTATTACTATTATATTCCTTTAAAGAATGTAAAAGAAAACAAATAGGGCATATTCAGGGCATCCGCCTGGTAAAAGATTGCGTCGTAATTAGTTTTCTTGTGGAGGAAAAAAGTCCTGCAGTTCAGATAGTTTAAAAATGATGAAAAGGCTGTTTTTGAAGGTTCATTTCTCTAGCAGCGACGGGCCACAGTGCAAAGGTACTGACATGGGCAGAATTTGAACTGCTCTTCAAATTCTTTGGTACAATTCTCACACATTCCAGCTTCCTCTGCTGCCTGTGTTTCCTGCTCAACTACACCAATAGCAATGGATAAAACACTCAATTTCTTTTTACAGTTCAGATCACATTTTTGCACAAGTTGGCAAGACTTGTGCAAAATGTGAGACAAGTATTATGTTGTATCTGTAGCATGTACACCGATCCAAAAAAAATTAAAGAAACACTATGAAAAGAGCTCAGTTCTCAATGGGAAAAGAATGCTGTTGCATATCTGTACTGACATGGACTGGGTAATGTGTTAGTAATGAAAGGATGCCACATTGTTTGATGGAAATGGAAGCTATCAACCTACAAAGGGCTAAATTCAAAGACACCCCGAAAATCAAATTGAAAATATGATGCAGCAGGCTAGACCATTTTCACAAAATTTCATTGCAGCAACTCAGGATGGCACTCGGTAGATTGCATGGCCTCCATGTGCCCATGTGCATGTCTGACAATGTCAGGGCGTTTCTCCTAATGAGATGATGGTGCCCTGGGGGTTCTCCTCCCAGGTCTGGACCAGGGCATCAGTGAGATCCTGGACAGTCTGTGGTGCAACCTGGTGGTGTCGGATGGACCAAAACGTAATGTTCTAGAGCTGTTTTATTAGATTTAGGTCAGGAGAACATGGGCACCAGTCAGTAGAATCAATTCCTTTATCCTACAGGAACTGCCAGCATGCTCTCGCCCCATGAGGCCAGGACTCACTGCAAGTCTGACAAAGGCTTTATGGATTTCATCCTGATACCTAATGGCAGTCAGGATGTCGTTGTGTAGCCTTTAGTGGTCTGTGCATCCCTCCATGGATATACCTCCCCAGACCATCACTGACCAACCACCAAACCGGTCAAGCTGAATGATGTTACAGACATCACAATGTTCTCCCCAGACCCTTCACAACTGTCACAAGTGCTCAGAGTGAGCCTACTCTCGTCTCTGAAGTGCTGCGGTAGTGGACCTGCCACTTCTGGTATTTTATGGCAAATGCCAATTGGGCTCCGTGGTGCTGTTAATTTCATTAGCCCCCTCTGCTACGTAACTGAGCAGATCAATATCCCAGAAGTTTGACTAACTCGAAGCCATACTCTACATTAAGTCTATATTGATGCCATTATACTGATGCTATATTTTTAAAAAAATTCCTTTACTTTTTGAGCAGTGCATATTGATGAGAAAATATTTCTTTTCAATTCTCCCCCTAGCTTTAAGAAGGGGGGGTTATCATACTTTAAATAATACCATTAGCAAAGAACTTCCAAAACCTTGATAATTGCAAGATTTCATTTGTAACTTCATTTAGAGGAACTGAAACATTATTCTACTGATTTACAAAACTACAGAAATTACAAAAGTCATGCAAAACTAAATAAGGATAATCAATGTTACAGATTTGTTTGGAGCTTAACCCTCTTTTTGATGACTCATAGTTTGTAGGAGGCTGGAAAGAAGCCAGGCCCACTAGTCTTTAGGAGCACGATGACCTGACCATCTTATGTTTGGTCTGTTCTCCCTCTACAAAAAGCCTCAACAAGAGGATTTCTGCTTGTTGACAATGCAGAAGCTCACGATGTTCCCATTTCTGAAGAGTGTTATAGAGAACACTCTCTGTGGAAGAATAAACTTCAGAATGAGAGTTGTCATAAAGAGCCATACATGGGCAATATTAGCACCTGATTCTTTTCATCTCAACTTGAAGTAAAGTATCACCAAAATAAGCACAGAGGATGAAACTGTATTTTAGATTTTTACATCTGTGTCCTTCATGAGAAAGGTCGGGTCACAATATTCACAAAAGAAGCAAAAACCCTTTAATATCATTCTTTGTTTTTGAATTATTTGCACTGTAGACAAATGTAAAGTTTTAAATTCTCCAAATCACTGCCCCAGCGGCAAAGAAAGTGATACATTATGAATGATAACGAGATCGCATTTAATCACGAAACAAATTGGCAAACGGTCAGTGGGATTCAGAGCAGTTCTAGTAATTCTGCAGTGAGGAAAAAATGAAATTGTCTTTTACAGTCCATTTGTGAGCATTAACATTATAGTGGATCAGAGTAGGTTGTGCAGTTTTCTAGAAACTAATGCACACTGATGCTGTTTGCCAAGCCAGCTCTGGCATCTTTACAGGCAGTAACAGCTGAGGTGAAACAGTGTCTGAGCCTTTTTTTAACACAAAGGTAAACATCAACATACTCCACAATCTGAATGCCAAACAGCCTTACTAAGCAAAAGCAAAAGACTAAAATATCTGCATTAGCAACAGCAACAACAAAAAACTGTAACGATCATGTCTGGCAAGAGATCGAGTCATTTGTTTTCACTGTTCTCTGTAAATCTGACTTGAATCTTCAGGTCCTTACTCTTGCCATGTGAGGGTGGCTGTGCTGCTGCAAATCTAGCCCATACTCTGAATGCATTAAAAAAATAAAGATGTGCGTTCTTCAGTTTGATATGACAGAATTCAAATTCACAGTCAGCTATTTACTATATGCCATCACATTACCGGATTCCTCACAGATATTTGTGGACCTATTAGCTAACGTCGGGTGGTGTCGGGTCTTCGGTGTATGCATGTGACTATGCCTAAAAAAAATCACTCCGTCATGAACAATGACAATAACAAGTGAGTGTTTTTGTTATTGCCTCCCTGCAGGGCTTTCTCCACCTTTTTTGATGTGCTCTGTCCATTGCACAAATGGACAATCCTTCTTTGTCAGAGGGCTTTGGAACCCCTGCGCAGTCCGATAGGTGCGACCACATTCATCATCCTGACAAAGGGAAATAAGCAATTGCCACAGCACTTAACTGGTTTCAGTCATCTGCAAATATTGGAATAAATACATCGCGTAGAGGAGAGGTCCCTCTGGGTATAGTCATATTTTACATGCCCTATTTGTGCTTACTTGCTTGCATTAGGGACAGTGCTTTTTCTGTCTGTCTTACAGCAATGCACACATGCTTGCAATACACACAAAGTTCCCAGCTAGTGGGTAAAGGTAATAGGTTGTGCATCACGAGCAGTTTAAACCCCCTGCTTTCACAACAGAACATTAGTAAACACTTTATCCGAGACCCCTGTTACTATCACTGTTATAACACGCAGACAAGCGGTGTTTAAAGCAATGCATGAAGTCTTTAGCTTAAGGCTGTTAATTATTTTGACAAAAGGAAGGAAGGACTGATGCACTGTGTCTAACTTTTTGTTATTACTACTGAAAATCATCATTGTGAATATTAAAATGTGAGGTATTCAAACCTTTCTTTGTGTACTTATGAGACATGTAAGCCTGTTTTTATAGAACGAGGTGGCAGAAGGCTGAATGAATACAGAAATTCACTGAATGCTCCTCTGCTTAAAATGCAGAGCCTGTGCATTGGCAGGGACCAAAAAGTCCTTAGTTAAGCTAATCGCCAGTCCATTTGGCAAGGATTATGTTCAGCTTAGGGTTCGTCCCACGAACAAGGTCTCTGATTCATAACAGTGATTTGACTAAGTAATTTTATTGATAGAGCAAATACTCCCTTCATTGCCTTAATCACTGTAAGGTCTTCATAAGAAGTCATTAGTAAAAGTAAAATACTATTACATTAATTACAGATATCAATATGCCTCTCTGGCATGTGTGGGTTCGAGCTTGGGTTGACTTGAGGACACAGACACAGGAAGAAGTCTGAAAAGGACTCTGCAAACCAAGAGCCTGAACATTACTTCCTGACGACAGCCAACAGGGGGCACAACATGGGTTAGAGAGGCACTTATTTACCTCACTTCACCTGGGCTCAGAGCCTGTTGCACTTAACTGACTGAAGTGGTGGTCAGCAGGGTGAAAAACAATCCAATTCCTTCAGGAGTGTCAACAGTGGTATACAGTTTTAAAGAAGCTGTAAAACAATCCAAAGCCCTGGGCGGTGCGTGCAACGTAAGCTAGACCAAACAATTTAAGTTAAATGACGGACGGAAGACAATTTTTGAAGTTAATGCAGTTGGCGAGTAAACAAAAAAAAAAACTCGATGAGGAAGCGGAGAACTTAAAGAGTGAGAGCAATGATGGGAATCTGTGTGCCACATAGGCCAAGAGTCTACATTCTCTTTTTCCTCCTCAGTGAGATAAAAGCGGCTTTCCTGAAGGGAGATAAAGAGGTAGAAAAGCTTAACTTTGGTTATTCCTGTAGTGTTTTGTTTTACATGTTAGTCTTAACAAATTTATGAAACCACCTGTCATAGAAAATTGTTTAAAACCAAAAACTATTTTGTAATATATTAGGCAAACAACAAACTGAATTCACAAATTCATCCAAATTTTAGCCGGCACGCTGGACTTCTCTGAGAAGGCAGAAATTAATCAAGCATAACATTCAACTAATTAGTAAAACTAATTTTTCTGCTCAGGAATGAAAATAAATAACTGTACTTTGAAATTCTAATCAGAAAATAATAATGTGCTTGTTTTATATATGTTATTTTTTAATAAAATGGCAAATTCACCAATAACAACAATAATTATATTTTCATCATGGAAAATATCATTTTTGATGAAAGAGTTTGGTGGAACTAACCATTACAGAAACACGGAAAAAACACAGTTAAAGCTAAACGCCAGAAGTAATATTACCAATCGTTTCAACACCATATAGTCAAAAAATGATCTCAGCTTTAATAGCTGAGCATATTTACAGTTCTATTATATCTCAGAATGCCTGAAATGGAGCCACTAGCACTGGAATGACCATTACAGCAATTTGAAATTCATTTTTCAGTTATCTTTACAATTACGCAAAGTTAGCTTTCCTGGTAGATTGAAGCTCATCAGACTACCCAGAGAGAAATTTTTAAACTGGAAAGAAAAGAAAAAAGTAGACACGTCTTTTTTTTCTTTTAAAATCAGAATTCTGACCTTTTTTCTCAGAATTCTGAGAAAAAGGTCAAAATTCTGACTTTAATTTCAGAAGTCAGAAATTTTTTGGTCCTAATTCTCGTCCGTAGTACGGTGTATCAGATTTAATCAAAAATGTAACTGAATAGTCACATTGTCAAACTACAGAAAGATACAGAAGTACATCTTAAAGATACCTAAAAAAAATTGAGCAATAAAAGTAAAGTTTTTATTGCCTTGTTTCATAACTACTGTAACAGACCAATTAAAATCTTTCTTAGGTGCCATGAGTTGTTAGCAGACAATAGAAAAAAAAGTCACAGGTGGCAAAGTTAAGTTGCACAATTCCATTTTGCATGTGTTCATTGGCTTAACCCAAAGCCTCCCTTGTTATTTCTGTAACTGTTTCCTGTTACCAAATGACCTTGTTAAGCATATTTAGTTCGAGGTAATGAGGGAACTGTTGTGATGAAATTTCTCATATTGTCTGGAAATGTTTACCAGACAGTCCTGAGTGTCTGAATTAAGAAAAAATTGTAATGGCGGCGAGAGGAAAAATACAGTGCAAGTTTTGCATTAGTGACAATGATCTCACATCTCATTAAAATACAAAAAAATACAAAGCACAGCAACACATACATCACAATTTGGTTTCATCCAAGAACCTCCTGATCAATTGCTATTCTTCCCCTTAATCTCACTAACCATAAACGCAATCAAAAATCCCGGGGAAAATTGCTCCTCTTGCTTACCAACTCCAATCAATTATACAAAGTCATTGAAATGATGACTGAAATGATGCACAGAGGCTATGGCACACAAGCATGTTAACTATCATGATGTTATATGAAGCCCATTAAGAGCTGGATTTGGGTCTGATTGTTCCCCACCCATGTGCCAGTAGTGAAGGGGAATAGCAGGGGAATGCATGTCTAAGTGAACAGGTTCATTAAGCCCATGTAAATGCTGCACTTTCCAGGACTTTAGCATTGTGGCAACCACAATAATAATGGTAAAAGTGAAACACCCAGCAGAGAATCCATCTCAGCCCTTCCTTGGGCTTTATTATGCCTCACCAGCTCTGGCTGCTCATTACCGGCACTGCACACGCTCAAATGAGCCAATGGCAAATGAGCATATACACAAACACAATACTGTGCTCTGTGGGGTTTGGGGGAATGGACTGATGACTGTGCACTAGATACAACACAGTCACCTCATAAACCACCAACAACACAACACTAAAGTGATTTTGTGACTGATTCCTTTTCATCATGCTTATGGCTGAGATCACAGCACTGAAGTGTATTGTATGCACCAAATCCAGCACCCCCACAAATCCCACTTTATAGAGTATGTAATTTTAGCTAAGGGTAAAATGGCTGATAAGAAGTAAAGTCAGCTAAGCTCCTAAATTGGATGGTTACAGGAGTGGGGGAATCTAAATAAGATGTATGGGCTGCAGCCTGTAACCTGTTAGAATTTTCCTTATCAGTTTATGAAACACGCAATTAGTTAAAGATGGCCGCAAGGTTTATTGAATAACCCCATTAAAGAGAATGGTGTCAAATAGGAAAGAGCCTAAAGGCAAACGTAATGGGTTTTTTCCACTGACATGCTTTTGATGGGACCCATCTGATGGGAGAGAATGCTTTCCTTGTTCTTAATTTAAGCCCAGGACACCTTGAGATGGGAAGAGAGGGCGAGCTATTCCACAACTAATGAATACATACATAATATAAATGCTAAAACACAAACAAAATCTATTTCATTCGTTAAACATCTGCCAGCAAGTGCATCTTGAGAGTTTACAGACTATCCTGGAATGACTGGAGAAAATAGCATTGTAGCAGAGTGAAAATCAAGGATTAGTACAGCATGGAAGAACAAAGCTTTAGGAATGTTTTGCTTCCCCATTTGAGGGGTTTGGTTATGTTGTCAACGGGCTAAGTCCTCGACAACACAGACACAGATGTCTGTGTTGTAAAAGTTTGCAAACTTAAAACTTGGTAAACAAAATGTATGTTAAGATATGTGGCGAGGTATTGAAGTGACTATTAATTTGAGCAGATGATTAGTATACAACAGTGTGGTAATACATTACCACAATCATACAGGAATTTCAAAAATGATATCAATATTTCATGATTTTTTACGAATGCTACCAAAAGGGATTTTGCAGGGTGTTCTCTGGTGGACAAATTATGCAACATCAACACTCATAACATGGTTAAAGGGTGTTTCTCCCATCTCTACTGAACTTTTAAAATTTTCATTCATTTGCTCCTAAAATTCTGATACTGATAGATCAGCAAATACTCTAAAATACATTTGAGGGTTACCTAGGCAACCAGTGCTTTATAGGAGCTCTTTAGGAGCTAAATGCCCACAGAACCAGATATATTCCTGTCAATCAATGTCTGCACTCTTGATGTAAGCATAAGACATAAAGTTACTGTCAGTATAATTACATGTCTTTCTTTTCTGCTGTAAAAATCCAAGGGAACAGTGACACCGATGACAGAAAGGTGACTTAAGGATTGGTATTTTTTATGGTCTTCTAATTTTGTGGCTGTGCAACACAAAGCCAGCAATAAAACACTGAACTAGAGTAAGCTTGCTGTGGGCACATCTGTCTGGCATAGCAGGGCCATCACTTGTAGGAGAGCCTGACAGTGAAAACAATAGAGACTGCTGAATTATGGACAGTAATTTTACTGGCTCATGACATTCAAAGTAGCTGTAGCAGCTCCTCCGGAGGGCAATCAACCAAAAGTGTGATCAGCAGGTTAGTTGGAGAAATTCTAACTTTGCAGAATCGTGTAGGGAAAAAAAATCATGAAAAAGCATATGCTTGGTCTAGAAGTCCACGGGGTATTAAATAAGCAAACTAAGGCAAAAGTACTTTTAGTTTGTTTTTAATACAGGCTACTTCTGAAATGAGAGGAGCCTGATGTTAACTGCTAAAATAATTATGTATGTTTGTCATTGTCAGTGCTTCCCCTAAGATGAGGACTTTGGTGGGGGAGGAGCAGATGGGCGACACGCCATTCTTTGACCACCATGGAAAGAGAAACTATGAGAGGAACTAGCACAACCATAAATTACAGCAAAATTCATTAACTGCTCTCAAGCTGTACAAAAAAAAAAACAAGAGCACACTCACCAAGTTAATCAATATCTAGGTTTTGTTAATCTAATATATTTTTTAGTCTATATATATTTTTTGGAACCACCAACAGATCAATAAAGTACACTGATGTAAAAAGTGAGCCAACCCAAGAAAAAAGATTCATTTTGCCTGGTCTTCACTTCAGCAAAGATTGTGTCTTGGTGCTTTTTTGTCACTCAACTGACTGATTGCTGTGATCACAATGCAGAAACAAATGGATTCTGTAGTCTAAGCAACACTATATGTTCATTTTTGGTAAGGCTAGTTTGGTATTTAAGCCAGCAATCTGTTATCAGCTCCCTGGGGTCTAACGGGAGAGGCTCAACATTTGTCCCAATCAAGCCATGACCAATCTGCTGTTTGACTGTCACAAACACACACGTCTGCCTTTTACAAGACACCTGCAAGCAAAACCCTGCCTTATTTCTCAACATATAAACAAACCTATACATTCATTTCAATTTGGTTTCTTGCAGCGGGGTCCTGTGGAGTGGTAGAGGAAACTCTGCCCTTGTTGGGGTCACTTTTTTCCAATCAGAGGCTTACTCATACGCATCGCTCTGAATCTGACATTTGACATGATGGATATAGAATATATGGTGTGTTTCACTAAGCCCACTAGGTTGCCACTCTGTTATAGGCCTAGCAACCATTGACCTTGACAGCAAGACAGGACAGCCCCCATCCTGGAGGCGAGATTCTGATAACCATGTCATCCATCATTGTGGCACTGAACCAAACACACAGGTCAGAAATCTCAAGTTGATAGTGAATCCTCACCTGTACAAAGCGTGTGTTCACACATACAGACACAGACACACCATGAGGAGGGGGAACTAGCAGTACGGTCTTTTAGCCCTTAAAGGGTACGGCAGAACGCTCATTTTTGTCAGCGATTAATGATGTATGGAGCTCTACAGTGTTGTGGGAGACAGGGCCGTCGGTCACCCCCCTCCCCTATCTTACTCACACACTTTTCACACATACACACACAAGTGTGTGATGCTGGCACATGAAAAAATGCACTTCACAGGCCCGCAAACATATTATGCAATCACACATGTGCACAGAAAAAAAAGGCAAGAGCTGAAACACTCTTATGCCTCTTCTCACAGAGCTTCCTCTCCCTATAGCCGTCTCTTTTATTTTTTTCCTTGGGCTTTGCAGAAATAGTCAGCGGCTTCGACGTATCACCTCCTGACAGAAAAGACCTCAATTCCCCGCCAGTACACACTAACAAGAGAGCGCGAATCCTCCCTTTCAGCATGTAGGTCAGAGCTGCCTTTCATGACTGCTGTTTAAAAGGAGAGCTTATTACCAGTAGATCCAAGCTATACTCTCCTGCAGGCGCTTTGTCTAAAACAGCAATATTCTCCTGAATGAGTTTCATACTTTACGGGGGGAGCAAACACCGCGGTGAACTCTGACCTTAAGCCATAAAAATCCTGGATAGCCTTGGTAATACATGTTGTCATGTAATATGCTTTTCTTTAATCAAGGGAAATCTCCATTGGTGCAATAACATTTTACACCCCTCCCAGTGAGGGTGCTAGAGTCATCACAAATGCCATATGGATATTACCATCAACATAATGCTGCTGAGCACAATTTGGGAGTGATGAAATATTGCCTTGATGAAGGGACAAAAACCTAATTAGACACTATTCAGCAAATGTTGATGGTTTTCACACTAACGGCCAGTAGGCCACAGGCCGTATCATGTTTGCTAACCTGGACCTGATTTAACAGCCGAAATGACCATTTTGAGCACACAGATATTGAAAGGTTAAATTAAACCATAACCGCAAATGTATTATCATTTTTCTAAATTCTCATTATCACGGCTCTTCGTGTTCCCGCATACCTCCCTGAGGAAAGATTACCTCAAACATTTTCCTCATGGACATTTTCCACTCTGGTGGAGGGCATGAAATGAACAAAAAGTAACTGTGCTAAGAAATACTTTTAAAGAATTTTATTGCTAAGAGTATGAGGAGACTTTTTAAAAAACACAGGTTCATACATGATAAAACACCTTAAATATTCAGAAGAGATTTTTTGAGCTTTCATTAGCTTGTACCGACACTGTCAAGACCGTGACAAAGCAGAGAGAAGACTCCCAAATGAGAGGCATTTTGTACTATGATGAACTGTCATTATCATTATGCTCTCCGTACAGAGCCAAGTACCCATTTTTGGAAACATTACAAATCTTTGAGCCAGTGTCACATGCATTATGTTACTGTTAAAGCCAACGAGGAGCAGTTGGATGTAGATGACTGACACAAGAGAGAAAGGCAGGCAATCTGAATATTTGATGGGTAGGATATATAAGTATTTGTCGCAGGTTATGAGGCGTGATATTGCATATTGGCAGTGTTTGGTGATGTCATTCAATAACCCCACACACACAATGCATAATCTGCCATTTATCATTTTTAGGGCTTTTATAGTGGACTGCATCGATATATCAGTTTTGGTACGTATCATATCCTGTGGTAACCGCCAAAGGCCAATCAGTAAATGAAATGGCATCAGTGGCCGATGGTACAATAAGAAGAATTAGCTATCAGCCAAACTGTAAAAACAAAAAGAAGTCATTTCCCTAATTTGACATCCAGACGTAGGCTTTAATGCACTCAGTGGTGCAGTCTGTTGTCATTCCTGGAACTGGCTAGCCACTGTCATTTTCTCTTCCCCTTCTTTCTCTCTTTGCCAGATAGGGAAAAGGGTTGGAACAAGCCTGGAGCTGGAGTGATGATTGATGACACGCCTCCTCTGGTGCGCACTTCCCTGCTGACGCACCCTCACACTGCAACACTTTTCAGCACTAATTGGGCAAACCCTGCAAACTCTACTCTCCATGTATGCGGGGTCCGGGTCTACGCCAACCACCCACTCAAGAGAAGTGTGTGAGCTATACTGCTCTGATTAAGCACCGCTCGCAGCCACCTTGCATGTCAGTAGCACACTCTGGTCCTGTTCACTGTGTAGTGCCAGACAGAAAGAAGGGCACCTGGAGCCATACTATTGACAGAAGATGGGAACATGCATGTTTCCTTAGAGAAACACTCCTTACTCCTTGGAGCTCGAGTCAGAGAATGACCTCTGTGCACTTATGGAATATGTTATGACAGAGGCTCCAAACAATGACAAAGCAATACAATCCAGACATAAACAACCTGATATTCCCCAGGACTGTGTTGCGAGCCAGGCCGCTATCTGGGGCTTGCATTGTTTGTTTCTCCTGACTTCGTCGAGGGCGACTTGCATGAGCTATGATATGTGTGTAAAGCCTCTACGAAGATGGATATTAAGTGAAACAATTTAGATTAAGTGCCTCGCTCAAGGACCGTGTTTAAACTGACAACCTCGCGATCATTAATTCATTTAGGGCTCACAGGGTTACAGGAGAGCAAACATAAGGTCGCTGTCCTTTTAAACTGTTTGCTAAACAGCACGGCATGCTCAGATCATGAATTCATCCACAGCGTTCTGTAATGCAGGACCAGGCAATTACTAAGCTTGCTAACCATATGGCTGGAAAGACACTTAATAACAGTGTGCTGTATGTTCACTGGTTCTCAATGAAGGCCAAAGGTTCAGCTTATGGGTTCAGAAATTGTTGCTGTTCACTGAGGCATGGCTGATCTGTGCAACTGGTAAGCAGAGGGGGTATTATGTAAAATGAAAAAAAATACAGGATATGCTTCTAAATCTGATTATGACATTGAAACAAGTAGAAGGAACTATTACTGTCATTTTGCTCTCCACAAACTCAATCTCTCGCCTGCTTTATCAGCAGAATCTTTTTTTAAAGCCTCTTACGGTTCATTTTCTCTCTTGCCCTTTATTTTCTCTCGTTATTCTTCTCCTTTTATGTTCTGATTTTATCCCTACGTAATTGTTAATGTTTAAGTGTCTCTGGGCCCCCAGACTGTATAATTAGGACATGTCACTTCCTCAGTGGAAGAGTAAACCAGCAGAGGCTTCAGTGTGTCACGTCCAAGAGGAAAATCACAGGAATTTCGATCGAAGAGGAGGTGCACATAATGTGTACAGAAGCCTTTGAATTCACTTTCTGGTTGGCTCTCAGCTAGGCACTTCTGAAGACAAACCCAGAACTTTATAGGTAGCTGCTTCGCCTCACAAAGAGTTGCTAGCTCATTAGCTGTTTCTAAACCCCTTTATCTAAGTTTACAGTGTGAATTCTTCTTATTCTGTTTTTAATCTCTACAAAGGAATGTCTGCATGAATTATTCATTCAGTTGTATACAGTATCTTCCCATTATTAACGCAGAGTTAAAAAATACATCAATGGTCTGAGTCATTTAGCTGGCAAAACAGCCTCTAAGTTGACATATAAGAAGTCCGTGTTGCAGGTGATGATGGAAAAAAGAAATCTGAGGAACAGGGGATACTGGCTAGTGTTAATAAGAAGTGTACCAAGCTTTCACTCGCAGCAAAGGTTCTTTTGTTTTCAGATGGAAAACGGTGAAATGCCACCTTGTGCTATTCCTTATAACTAATTCACTACATCAAAAATGCAGCTACACCATAAAAAACATAGCAGTGTATAGCAACATATAAGCAAGTCAGTTACAGCATTCAGTATTCATTTTTGGCTCACGCTCACAAACACACACACACACAAATATGCATGCTCACATACTAACAGATACTATTTCTAGGTGGCTCAGAGCTGTTTACTGGGACTGTTACCCAATGCTTTTCATATTTCAGGGAAAGCTTTCACTCTATTTGGCCATTGCCATGGCAGCTGGAAAACCCAATCTCATGCTGCACGTCAATAATGAGTTCCAAAATTGCCGACAAACACATCCTGTCAAACAGTATTATGTGTCGAGTAACGGGCTTAGGGCAACAGCAAGAGATCAGTAATTGTGCAGACATACCTCGATCTTTAACTAAGAAAACTACAGCGATATAAAGCCTTTTAAAAATGTCTGCAGGATTTAGAAGTATTCTTTTAAATACTTCTAAATCGATACACACACGCAAAAAGCATTCAAGCGTTTCCTAGTTATACATTACCTAGACAAAACCTCGCCACTTTCCTTGAACAGATGAAGTACAATGCTTACTGACAGGTCCCTGTCATCTAACACTCAACAATATCAGATTCCTGTTTGTGTCTTAAATAAACCTTTCACGAGACAAATCTATTACTGTGCTAAAGTATTCCATTTGGCAGTCTAACTTCAATGCACCTGTCAACACAATTACTCTGAGCAGAAAGCTGCCTGGTTCGGTGGACAACACAATCATATCGCCTCTTTCCAAATTACTCTTACCTGGTCTTATATTCTCTGGCCATTTTATTCGTTACGCTTGCTAGTACTGAGACCCATTAGAAGATAGGTACACTTTGATCGCCATGGGTGCATGGACATTATGGCACTTATTGATCCTCCGATGGTACTGAGGGGCTAAAAGCATGGCAAAAAAAAAAAAAAAGAAATGACCAGCAGCCTGAATTGTTGACACAAGGCAGGATTGATCCAGTTCTTATGCTCTTTGTAGAATTCTGAGTCTAGTGTCTGGAAGCTGCAGCAAAAAATGAGAGTCATCAGACCAGGCAGCATTTTTCCATTCTTCCACTGTCTAATTCTGGTGACCCTGTGCTCAATGTAGCCTCAGTTTCCTGTTCTTAACTGACAGAAGTGGCACTTAGTACGGTTTCCTGCTGCTCTTGCCCATCTGCTTCAACATCTGAGGTGTTATGCATTCAGAGATTGTCTTTTACATACTTTGGTTGTAATGAATTAGTTTTTTGTGCTCCTGCATTTCTATCTATTGAAACCAGTCTGGTCATTTCCTCTTGCCTCTTCAATTACCAAGGCAATTTCACCCAGAGAACTGCAGCTCACTGGATGCTTTTTTTCTTCTTTTTTTCCCTTAAATTTCTTAGAGATAGTTGTATATGAAAATCACAATTTCTAAAAAAAAAACTTCTACAAGCCTGTCTTCTGCCTATGAACGTGCATCAAAGAAATATGAGATACATTTCCCTTACTCTGAAAGCAGGTGATCAATCAAAACTCAGCTCATAATTAAGAAGAGATGTTTAGCGATGTGTATAACAGAAACCATAGAATGATCATGGAAATTGCTAACTTGTAGCTATGACAGGCAAAATTGCCATTTGTGACTCAAAGTAGGGGACTATAGGTTAAACTACCCTCAACTTTGAGGCGAGTGATTAAAGCAACTACTAATTAAAAAGAAGACTGCCATATAATAGTTTAGGAAGAGGTTTACTATCAACCAAATATTAACAAATAAACAAGAAAACAACAGGAGCATAGAGCTGCAGCCACACTGGTTGCATATTCCTTTGGAACTAGTGGCTAGCTGACATTCCAGGCTCTACCTGCTGGCATAACCCTCTAATGCATTAATTAAAAGGGCATATGTTTATTTCAAGACCGGAACACTTCACATTGCCATCTTTTTTTTTTAGTAGTCTACTAAAGTGACCAAATATCAGTGACTTTCTATGATCTCTGGTCATACACAGCTAAAGAGTCTCCTCAGTGACTAACATTTTGTTGACTAGTGAGGGACAGGTCTAGTAAATACTTCAAGTTCTGGCATAACCTTGTCATAGACCTTCAAATTTAATTCATTCAGAATAAGTATTCTTGTCATGTGCAGGGACAAGCAAGGAAGCCTTGGTTTTCCTTCACTGTAAACACTTCTAATTCTAGTGCTTCTTTCTTACAATGATCTGTAATCCACAACCTGAAAGTATTTCCTCATCACAAGAATGTATAATGTGCTCCACTCCTACAGTTTGTACAATCAAATCAAACACTGCTGCTTCCTCAAGGTGAGTGATTTTTCCCAAGAAAGAAATACCCAGTGTGCACTATGGAGTTAAAACCATAAAACTCAGTAGCAGCCACAAAAAAACATAGTCATCTTTGAATGACCATGTTGTCTTGTCAGGAAAAATATGAAATGTCCCGAGATCTTGAGTTAAAGGCCAGGGTTTTTAAGTTTTTTTAGGTTCTTGAAGACACTTCTTCAGTTTTCTGAAGTGTCTCAGATAAGAAACTAAAAAAGAGGTCCACACCTTCAACTAAAGCATTCAAGACAAGCTGTGACTTGGATGACTGAAAACATACAGACATGGAAAATTTGATGTTTATGGAGTGATTGTTCATATATCAAATGCAAAAGCTGTAAAGCATTCTGAAACTGATACATCATTTTCAGGAATGCTGCAGTTTCAAGAACCACCTTCCACCCCTGCACATTTGTGTGTGTGGTAACCTGGCATCAGCATTAACACAACATAATAAAGCATCTGGCTCGGATATTCCCCTAAGTGAGCTGCTATAGTCATTCAGCACAGCACCTGTTTCCACATGTAGCCGTGCCTGTAATGGTAGATATGGAACATGACAGCGAGAGCAAACCTCACAGACGCTGCACTGCAGATTTTTGTTTTTTCTTTTGAACTTGTTGAATGGCCCTGAGGTGGCCATGAAAACAAAGATGACAGGATTATCCTCTCCAGGCTCTGCAAAGACTACCCATTAGTTATTGCTATGGCAAAAACAAGGGTGAATATTCTGAAATGAAAGTGACACTCAAGCAGTGCAGAGAAGAAGGCAGCGGGAGTATTGTGCTGAAATCAAAGACAGTGCCTGGATTGAGGTTTGCGGCAGAAAGGCATGGCCCACACACTTCCAAGGAAGACAACTGGCTGTTTAAGAGATTGCAGAATGAAGTGCTGAAGCTGGAAACTGATAGCATGCCTCAGGGAAGCTCTATTGTTGCATATGGCTGTTTCTCACAAAATACAGTAAGATGAATCAGTGTGCATGTTAAACCCAACAATTGGCATTCACATTCTAACATGGTAGAGGCATGGTAGCTACATATGCTGTATTATCTACAAAAGCATTTCATTCGTAGCTAGTAGGACTGGATGCTAATTAGCTCTGAGCTGTAATCCTCCTTTTCATAACACAAACGGGGCATAATGCAGAGGAAAAACAAAGCTTTGCTTCTCTAAAGAGAACCTTTGAGGTTAATTCCAAGCTCTGCTAGAAAACTTGCATGTAAGTTTTGATGCCATTAAATGGAATAGTTGAACTGTTTCCTGAGAGAAATGCTTTTCTTTCCTGATCCAGAAGCTTCTGAATTAGCAGCATGGCTTTAAGTGAGCCCTTACCCTGTGTGTTTAAGAGCAACATAGAGCTTTATGTTGTTAGGAAAAGGCACTAAACTATATATGACTGATATGCTGCAATTCACCAAGGAAATGACAGAATTACAAAAGGCACAAGTGATATAAAGATAACAGTATAACTGTTAAATTATTTCTGTAACCCAAGCACCCATGCATCAATCAGGTAGCAGCTGTACAACTGTATTTGGGTAAACTGAATGGATTTTCACCTACAGCAGATATCAATAAAATATTACAAGTGTGTTGTTCCCAGTGGAAAAGATACTGTTTCATTTGTGCATCTTGATTGTTGTGGTCAAATGTAATGAGCTTGTCTGAAAACCACCAAGATTTACCTCAAAGGGGAAAACTGGTAACTCAAGTAATTAATAACTGAGCACACTGAGCTGACTGCTGCATATCACGTGGAATACTGCAAACCTCAATATCACCGATCAGTAATTACAGAACAATCTAAACGTGACGCTGACAACAGTAGACAGCTCATTTATTACTCGATCGTAACTGATCACGACTACATTTGGTTGCTTAACTTTCAACGCCATTTAGGAGCAGGAGAGAAATATGAGTAGAGAAAAGCCACAGAGAGTTAAAGAAAGATACAAAGACAGAGGAGTGTAGAGAAATCAAAGTCCCACTATGAATAGCGAAAAGCTCTCCCGAGTCTAAAATTAGAATGCTAATGAGTGGCAGCCTCATAGATCAATTGATGAATTTGCTATTTTACAGTGACACAGACTGGGGCTGCCAACGCGTGGTTACAGCACAGCTCGACAACTATTTAATATCATCTCTATACTTAGTTTAAAACCAACGTACGTATACCAGACTTGAACATGCATAACCGAGACTAAAAATGCCTTTTATAACGGCTCGTCACACCAGATTCTGATCACATATTATTAAAACTATGTAGGTCAGGGGGCTTTTTCAATAAACCAGCACTAACCGTTTCACTCATCACGGCAGCGTGCTGTGTTCCCATAATAAGTCAAGGGCTAGTGGGAATGTTATAAATTCCACTTGAGAAACATCCAATTTTTTTCGCTTTAATTGGATTACTCTACAGTAGGAAACAATTTCTACCATCTGTGTAAAACAGCAAAGAGTTAATAAACTGTCGTGAATCTACAATTAGTAACCAAAGGGGGCATTTGTCACGGTTGCCTTTTATCAACCATAAAATTAAAGCTTTGCAGCAAAATACGCCTCAATATGTCATCAGTACAGTGGCATTGTAGAGAATATTAGGCTTACATTCATAGTGCCTAAAGTCTGGACAATTTTAATGAATCAGTCTTACAAATGGTTTTTATTATTCTCAGCATGACACTTCTGTTACCTTAACTCCTGACCCCTCTGGAAACAATAGGTAGCACAATTCTCAGTGATATTGATTTGCTCCACTGCTTCTTTCTCCATTTACTAATAATTACTAATGCAGACTCTCCAATTACTCGGCTCCAACAAACATTTACAGCAGCCTGAAATCCACACACTCATTATGCAGATGACAAAAAGAGAGAGAGAGCGAGAGAGAGAGAGAAAAGCACAAAAACCATAACCTGCTCAGAACAAGTCCAATTAAAATTCTTTAGCCATGCCAACATAGAACCAAATGAATTATGACAATACATACCTCTTTTAGCTGCCGGGCTTTTTCTAACCAATTGTGAAAGGCCAGCCATTGTGAACATAACATTTAGATAACAGAAGTGCTAAAATAGAGATCACTGTCAATACTTTCTGGTTTTTCCCAAGGTTCATCCAACCTATGCCTCCAGGGGGCAAAACCAAAGAATAAATATGAAACAAAAAGTGATTTATATGTACTAGTTTCATTGCCTTAAGGCAAGGTTTGTATGTTTTTGTCTTTTTTGTTAAGCACTTTAAGTTTATGTAGCCCAGTGGCAAACAGACGCAATTAGACTGTTTATTGTAATTATTATTAAAGGTGTTTTATTCTTTTCAGTTAAAAACACTCATAATTGGAGAGAGACTCTAAAGAAAAAATCCAAATTATTTTGTATGGAATTGTATTAATTGTGTTATTTATTTATTTTTTGTTTCTTAAAGGTTATTTTTTGACCTGGATGCAAATGCGGTTCAACCAATGGGATTGTTTGTCCCGCCTTGTGTTTTCATGTTTGGTTGCGCTGCTAAGGCTGCTTAGACCACACGCGCCATAGCTGTACCTGTGGGGAAAACGTGGAAGCTGTTGGTGTCTGCTTGATTAGCCACCAGATTTGGATAGCCGAAGCTAGTCTTATGAATACGAAGTGCTTTGCACTGGTGAGTAACGAAACTGTTATAGCCGCTGATCGGCATCCTGAAATGTTAACGTTGTTCGCTTCAAAAACAAACGCTAATGGTGGCGGGACTATGCAAGTAGCTAGCGGGTACTAGCTAAAGGCACACTCCCGTTGTTAAGTGTTAGTTGAGAACTTATTAGCTGTTGTTAAGGAAAAAACAGTATGTCTATCTGTTGTATTGAAATGTTTTGTGTTACTTTTATTCATCACTGTTGTTACTTGACAGTGAGCAGAGTATATTGAGTTTGCTGCTTTTAATGAGCAGTGTGAATTGCTTTAATGATTGGTGATAGCTACATTGCCATGTAATGAAAACATTTGGAATTTGATTAGTTGTACAACATTAGAAATTGAAACACATTTTGTTCATGCTTTATACCTTAAACAGAAGTGCTGTTAGTTAAGTGTGAACAATGTTCATTTGAAGTAATTCTGACCTCACTCTTAGGTCAGGTTTTTTGAGTTGGAAAAAGGAGCCGAGACTCCCCGGAGAACTTTGGATTACAGACTTTGTGGAAATCCGCAGAAGAGGAATAATTTTCCATTGCAATGGATGGCGAGCCACAGCCCATTTGGAATTGAATCCTGAAGTCTGGTTGCATGAACTGCGGTAGGACAAGACTGTGCAAACCATACACCGATCGTGGATTGAACTCACACCAATAACTCACCAGATCATCAAACAGGCCTGATCTGGATCCTATTGACACTTTAAAAGACCCGGGTCTAACATTCGTTTCTTTTTTTATTTTGGGTATCTGTGCGCGCACACACAATTTTGGGTATTATTGTCAAATGCAATACAGTGCATAAATTTCAAATACAGTTAAACCATTGCTTCATCATTTGCAGTTGTGTTTTCATTGTGGTTACCCATCCTCTGGGCTCCTGTCGTTCCTGAAGTCTTCTGATTTGCCCATTGTTTATATATTTTGTTACATACTGGTTACATTTACATGTAATGAAATGCACTATATAAATGTTGTTGTCTTTTTTGTTATCTCATCTTAGGCCTCGGTTATATAGGCCCAGAGACCCGTTGGCAACCACCTGTATTTGTCTGCATTAGGTTGCTGGCAGTCACTGTGACATTGATTGCTAATGTCTCATGTCTCTAATGGTGCACCAAAAACCAGGTTGTGGTGGTTGTCAGTAGATTGCGTAGAAGACAACACCTTGCCTGCAAACACTCACAAACTGCTCTCTAGGCAGTAGTGAAGATGTGAATCTCTATTTAAAGTTCAGAGAGTAAATGGTAAGTGTCTGCAGATAAGTCAGAGTCTTTCACGCAATCTGGTAGTGATCAAAGCAATCACAAGGATTTGTTGGGGAATATACATTTTCCCTAGTAACCGAATTGCAAGAGGGCTGCCGACCAGTCTCGAAGACTTTGTGACTGAGGTCTTAGTGCAAGTCTCTTTTGCATAGCAATGTCCTTTTTCATAAATAAACTTGTCCCGCGAGTCTTTATATTCCTCTCACACATCAGACACTTCTCACTTCCAGAAATACTATTTTTAGTTGAGGGGAGAGACGAGCAGATAGGAATATGGTAATCCCCTGACCCCCTTTTCCACTCCATCAAAAAGCAGTCAAGCAAAGGAAATCACTTTTTTTTCTTCTCACTCATCATTTCATGATCGTTGAAAACAAATGCAATTTGTTTGAGTCGTCAAATACAGTATATGTGACTCATTAGATATGCTGATATTTATAGAGTTGAAGCAACTACATCATGCCAAAAAAGTAATCCTAAAGTAATCCAACCTAAATACCGCACCCGTTCTAAAAGCTCAATTTACAGCAATGCTCTGCTGCACAAGGATTAATTGAAAGGTGATCTGAGGTCACACCTAACATGTTCAACCTACTGCAGAAAAGCTGCAAGCCATCCTTACAATTTCTGAAATCACAGTTCACTAGAAAGAAAATTCATGCTCCATTTGATAGTGATGTGTAAATCCAAGATACAACAACGCCAAATGCTCATTAAAGGACAACAAGATGCCCTCTACAACACGCTGAAATCCCACTGGACTGTGTTAATTCACTCAGCAACACTACTGACATATCCATGTGTCAACACTTCTGATTTATTTTTCCCTGAGGACCTAACTAATGTTTACCTGCCTCATGTCATCAACTACATTATCCTATGGGAGAGTCCTCTCACGGTGGTGATTCAGACTCACTGTTCGTTATAAATAAGTTTAAAACAACAGAGGCAGAATGCCTTAGTAAGATAAATTTAGCTCAAAGAGGTCACAGGTTCACCTTCTGACACAGGCCACAAAGCTGCAGAGATTTCCATTCAGGAAAGACCAGAAGCCAAGTGCACCTTCCATACAAATGCACTCTTTTTCCAGTGCTTCACTCAGGCTTCAAACCCTGATGTCAGCGAGTTTTGACTATAACCTGCTGACATGAGAGGCATACCAAGACTTGCTGGTATACAGCTCAACTGAGGAGGCACAGATGAGATTACACAATGTTGTCAGAGAAGCACAACTAATTATCATGAAACACAAGGAGATGCTAACTGATTGATTAAGGATTTTAATTGAAGGGGCTCTGAGGAATCGTTCCTCTCTGTGATGAAAGGCTGGGAAGTGTTGGCATATGATTTAGAGCAGAAAAGGCTGCACAGTATTCAACAAAGAGCTGGGAAAAACAAATCTACTCTGCAATAGCTGTCAGATGGGAGTAGCTTAATCTTGTACACAAACAAAAATATTATGTATCTATAAAAACATGCACAAAAATAGCATGATTTTTGATACAGGCTACTCGAAATCAGTGAACACACTGAACATATCTGCAAGCGGCCTGTAAAAACACCCAGCACTTAATTTGAAATATTCACAATCATGCTCAAAATCTCCATCTTGATGATACTGTAAGAATGAATGCTGAAGGTTCTAGATGAAGATGAACTCATCCTCTAAAGGCAAACGTAGCCAATCAAAGAATTACGAGGAATACAAAAACGTATCAATATAGGTATCAATATTTGGAGAGTTGATTGAGCTGAAACTTTTTTCATGAGATTCGTGTCTTTTAGTATTTAAAACAAATGGCATCCCAAGTTTATTCATGTATCAATCTTTATTACACATACAGTAAAAAAGTAGAAGATCTCAAAACAGGACCTGAAAAATTAATCAGGCCCTAGCAATCAAGAAGAAACAGAAATAAAAGGCTAAGGTATGCCAAAATACACAAGAACTGGACTGAAAATCAATAGCTCTTAAGGAGTGATGAATACAAATGTAAAGTTTTTGGTTCAAATCATTCCTAATGTTTACGGAGGAGGTTGGGAGAGAGGTACAACAGTGTCTAGAGCCATTGTAAAACAAGATGGAGGCTCTGTTATGGTTTGGGGCTGCACATTGTTGGGGATCACGTCAAAATTGTAGGTATTATCAATACAGTCAGATTTTTAGCCACCATGCAACACCATTTAGAAAGTGTCTGATTGAGACGGGCTTCATTTCCCAGCGTGATAATGGTCCCAAAATACACTGTCAGTCATGGATTGGTCAATTCAGAGTCCAGACCTCAACATTATTGAAGCAGTGTGGGATCATCTTGACAGAGAACAGAACAAAAGAAGAGCTTTGAATATCATTCAAGAAACCTGGAGACCTATTCCTGACTACTTAAAGAAAAGACAAGAAAACTTCTCTATGAGAGTTCAGGCTATGCTGAAGAATAAATGCGGTCATATCAAGTATTGACCTTCAAACTTGTTAGAATTGGGCAAACTTTCCATTTCCATTTGCACATAAATCACTTTCCTTACAAAAAACAAAGAAATTAAGGGTAGCTGAAGACTTTTACAGTAACGCACTGTAAGCACCACACCAAATTAAAAAATAGTTCATGCAAACTTATGTTTACACAACCTCAACCACTGAGGGGAAAAAAGTCAGCACCCTTGGCATGCACTTCAGGAAAACTCAGTTTCATGTAACTTCTTCTTAAAATTGCCCAAAAGATAACCTGTTATTGCTTCTCCACTCTGTCTGTCAAGTTTAATTTTCAGTCTTATAGCTTTCTCACATCACAAAAATGCTCCTCTGAGATTTTCTGTAGAATTATTGCAATTATGTGGATGCTCTGAGCTTGGAATGGGTAAAAGCTCAATTTTTCCACCCCAAATCATTTTCCCTATCCCATATAATTGTAGTGATTATACGAGTATTAGAAGGATGCTTTAAAACCTAGCATAGCATCTATTTCCCTCGAAGGATTTACCTTGAGAAAGCATTTCCATTTAGACTTTAATTCACTGGGGCACTCAATCTCTTTAGTGCTAATTGAAATATATTAGAAATAGAAATGCTTAATTTTTATGAAGTACAATGGATTGACTTGCCTGACAAATGATAGGCACAAATGTAACCCATTTAGAAATTGTTTATAGTGTATAAATTTGGTTTATTCAATGCGTTTTAGCCCCAGTGCACAGTTGCAGCATGAAGTTACAAATCATGCCATGAAAAAAGCTCTGGCATCCTGGAATGTGTTCAGCAGGAAGCCAAAAGTAAGAGCTTTTCCTACCATCCAGCATTAAACTGGATTTTCTTTATATATGTTATATATATATATATGTTATGCGTCTGACTAGCTAACCTCGGTCAAACTGTAAACTTCAAAAAGCTCTTTGTATATCTCATGAATAAACTTCTTAAATATCAACTGGTATTGCTCAACAACAAAAAAAGGTGCACATAATAAGTAAATTCGTCTCAGAACTGTTTGCTATGACAATCACTGACATTAGAAAACGTTGTTTTAGATAACATTTATTTCCATGAATGCTTTAGCACTTTTCATCTTGAACAAGTCCTGCCAGTGGGCTGAGTGACTGTTTAAAACAAGACATAACAGACTCTGAGTTTCGAGTGGCTGCTTTGGATGAGGTTAACTGGAGGTCTTAAAGGAGGCAGCTGCTAGGAAAGCTTTCTTAACAACTGCTCTAGCGTGTCACCTTGTCGACTGGTTTCCATCTGCACTCAAACACATCTGTTACAAATGGATGCCAGAGTGATGATGAATACTTTAGTAAAGCCAGCCTCCCTTGGGCAACGGGAGATACACCTAAATGTTAGCAATACACCTGCTTTCTGACATAAGACAGCGAGCCTCCAAGCCTTAATAATGTGTGTTTATGGGGTTTTTCATGGCTCAAAATGGACCTTTGGGGGTTGACTACACAGGTAAGCACAACTGGTCCACAAACTGCACAGAGGTCCATATTACTATATTTAACAGATGTATTTCTGTACAATTGTGAAAATCATATTTCCTGTGGTTTCCCGGTTTTGTATTTACAGATCAGTACTTAATTATTATTATCGCATCCTATAAAAATGTGCTGTTAAACAGAGCGAGGAATTTGTAACCTAGATTTTCCAAACCTTAAAGTTTTCTCTTTTTTTGCTTGTTTGCATTATTTTTACTTTAAACACACAAAAAAGCCTAACACTACCAGGGTCAAAATTATTAGCCACCCTTATGCTAATAGTAAATTGTGTATCTTTTCTCTGGGTAACAGCCTTCAGTCCTTTGTTGTAGCTTTCAGCAAGTCTCACACACGTCTCCTGGTCAAAGGCAGCCTATTTTTCTTGGACAAATCTCTCAAGCTCCTCTAGATATGATGGTCTTCTGGCATGGACTTTGGTCTTCAGTTCACCCTACAAATTTTCAGTGAGAATCAAGTCAGGACGTAAAGACTTTATTCTGCTGGAGGTAGTTCTTGACCAGGAACAACATATAGGTTTGAGTCTGTGGCCAGTTTTGTCTCATCTGACAAACGGACGGGTTTTCTTTAGACACATCTCCTACACAGACTTTAAAATCTTTCTATTCCTACCTCTGCCAGACTTGTTCTGTACTGTAGGGCTCTCTTTTAATTTCTTGATGATACTTTTCACTCCAGTTCTTGACACTTGGAACGCTGTGACAACTTTGTAAATCCATTTCCTGCTTTGTGAGCATCAGTAATTCTTTTTCTCAAGTCTAAACTGATTTTGTTTATTTGTGGCATGCTTATTTTCTCAAGTGAGGCGCAAACTGTTACTGAAGTGTTTATACTGTGTGTAAATTGGAAGACAACCCTTGATTTTACAAACTTTGGGCATTACAAAGTTAAAGCACATCATTGAACAACAGTTGTTAAAGCTCTTAATACTAATTCCGCTTGTGTGAAAATAGAAATAATTATGCTATGTATGTTTGAAAAATCCCGTGCTCTGTTAAAAAAAACAGTTGAGAAAATTTTGACAAAAACTTTAAATTTAATTGGAGGTTAATAACATTGTCTTCGTCTGTAGGGATGGCTTCATTTGGTACCACCCCTGCTTAACAACTGGTCCTTCCCACACTATCATGACAGTGGCTATTCATTGGCTAAAAAATTAGGTCAACTGACAATCCAAACACTTGATCCCCGAGATTAGGAGACTCTGAAGAAAAGCAGCATTGTGCTGACAGCAACACAGGCTGCATTAAACATGGGGTGCAGCAAACAGACGAGAGGATTTGGGCGTTTAATTAACAGTGACAGACTCAGGTGTGCCTCCAGATGTGTCATAAGAGGTAAACCAGGTTTTCCCCCAAATGAGTGCATGAAACTGCTGATATCTGGCAGTTAACTGATGTGTTCAGAGAACCCAGTGTTTACTACATCTCCAACCAAGCTGTTGGAAATGAAGTAGCCTCGCTTTTACTTTTTAACTGAACTTGCTGTGTTCTAATTAAAAAACTGCTGAAATGCAGAAAGAGGTGCTTCTCACCCATGGTTATGGCTGTGCGTTAAGAAGATCATCAACTATTCCTTCTTTTTAAAATTATGTTCTGTGAAGTCTCAACTATTGTTCTGCTTTTCTGTCTTATCATCGTGTGTGCCGGAAAGCGAACACCAAACCATTTAAACTAGATGTTGTCTCTGGCTTAAGTGCTCATAGTAAATGTCAAGACCTTTCAGAGCCGTAATAATGACATAGTTGAGAAAAATGATGCATGGCACCATTTCTGTCCTGGATGAGGCTAAAAAAACAGCTTCAGTACAATCATGTAGAGCCAGAAAAGATTTTCATCAACTAGCCTGTTGACATGAAGGCAATGATTTTAGATTTATACGAATACCCGACTTTGAAGCCAGTGACAGGTCAATTTTGTACCATTACAGAGACTGTAAGGCTGGTGGGACAGACCTTATTTTGTAGCTGAGGGCCAACTGTCATGATAAATAACAAAAATATGTTAAGACCATTGTGTCCCTCTGCTTTTATAGAAAAACATTTTTTCATTGCTGATCTGCGTGTCTTTTGTCTATTTCTCTTCATATCATGCACATTTCATTGAGAAAAAAATGAAATAGAGAGACACAGGGTAAAAGATAAAAAGATTTAAGAACTGTACTTCAAACCGTAACCATATGGCAGCGGCCTGTTCTTAAGATTTCAGTCTACATGGACTACATTTATAGACACGAGCTCTTTGCTGTTGATTACAGCTGCTTATCCATGTGGAAGAGGCTGCCACCGATACAGTGTGTTTCCTGACAGCACAGGGAACTGTCTTTTCATCCAGCTGTCCCCCTCAAATTCATAGCCAAATATGTCATTTACTGGGATTTAGTCAAGTGAATCCAAACAACACGAAACCTGTAAAAGGGTGGGAAAAGAAATGGATTTGTAGCTACTTTGAACAATGTGTCTCTTATGATTTGCAGCATGTGAAAAATGTGCCTGACTCAAATGCAGGCACGCAAGACTTTGAAGCAGCACCACAACTCAAATACAGGAGACAATTCATTAAAGGCTGAATATGGCTAAGCTTTTAGGCAATCAGACAAAAATTAAAAGGGTGACGATACACATGTGGACCATTCCTCATCTTCAGGAAGCTCAAATCACTTAATTGCTCTGGACCCAATGTCCAACATGAATCAGGGCAGTAGAAATGCAGCACTAAGAATTGAAGAGGTGAGGGGAAATTAACATATGACAGAAGACGCACCTCTCGGGAGCCACTTCATAATCCCCAGGCAGTGACTAATTGCGTGCTTCTGGGTTTGCTGGTATTTGAGGATGCATGCATTTTTTTTTGCCAGCAATTCGCTCTAGGACAAAGGAAAATTGTCCCCACTATTAGTGAGGGGTCTTGACAATGAAGAAACTCAACAAACAAGCAGTGCTTTCAGCACTGAGTCCCTATAAGAGGCAGCTCATGCTTTGATGCCTGGCTCTCAAGGCCAATAAAAGAACATGGGGAAATACAGAACCATAGACCCTTGTAGTTTGGAAAAATGGAGGAAAAAAAGTATTCGGCATCACTTCTGTGACATTTTGCGCTTCATTTAAAATGTTTAATATTTGTATTGAGTCAATAGAGTCACAGTGGCAGTATTAAAATAAATGAAAAATGCCAATCAGTGGTTACTCAGAGTCCTGTATAAGCCATTAATAAACCAGCTATGGAAGTATCTCCAAAAATTTTTCCCTTTCAATTCTAAAGCTCTCTATAGATCCACTTTACTGAGGCGATGGCCTGCTTGTTGAAAATGAGTGGTGACTTATTCAGGGGGTGGGAGGCAACTTGTCTATTGAGCTGATTAATAGCACAGGGATAATCTCTGGTCCAATAAACCATCAGGATCCAGGCAAAGCTTCTGCCACTGATCACAGCCAACCCAGACTGATACCAGGGAATTAGACATCCTCTCTCAAGAGACATTCAGAGGTGTAAGTCTTTTTGATGGGGACGGCCCTTGGGCATGGAGGCAAACGGTGACAAAAATAGTGAGTACCCCTTGTTCCCAAGGTGATTCCTGTGATGAGCACCAGTACATTTTGACCCTCCTCATAATAACTCATTTCTGTATTTTAGCAGAGAATGACCTTGTGTCACAGGGTGGGGGGGAAAAGTCAGCTTTTCAACAACAACGACTAAAAGCCAAGCTGAGTGGGAACTTTAGACATTTAGCTGCTCTGTATTCAGGTCCACACCCAGCATCCCTTAGTCAACATCCACAGAATTCATATTGAAATGGGGCCGGCCCGCCCCCCCATCAGCCTTTCCTCAGAGCCATCAAAGCGGATATTTAATATTGGTAGAACAAGATATTATCTCAGCCCTCCAAAGAGTTTGCTTTAAAAAAAAACTGTGCTCTGCAAGAGTTTGAATATTTTTTCTATTTCATGTTACCATTATGAAACAGACTGCAAATTTGCAGTTACATAAAAATCTGCAGTTTTGTAGTAAAACTTGTGCATTATGTGGCATTTATTACAGCACCATTAGTAGCCTGTTTAAACTGAAGGCTGTTTTTTTCCTCTTTTTTAATAGCTTGACAACGTTTCAAGTTGCAAGCATCCGAGAGAAATAGACCCAAACCACACCCATGAAATTAATTTAGCCCTTAATGGTCAGCTACCTGTGCAGCTGGCACCGTAGCCTACGTGATGGAGGCAGGGTGACGGAGGGAGGGGTGGAGGAGTTAGCGCATCATTTGCCATAACTCTATTCAGATCAACAGCGACCACACACGAACACACACGCGTACACTCGTCAGGCTGGATTTTGCAACTGCGACATCACACTGCACATTCAGCAAAATCTGTCCAAAAGCGTTGAGAATAAGCACGCCGGACCCATCGCTCGTATATTAAGTTGCTTTTCTGCACGTATGGCGTTTGAGAGACGGTGGGAATCGGCGGACACAATGTAAGCAAATTACATAAGCGATAGGCAGCGGTAGGCTAACTTCACGCGATGTGCTCCCACATACGGGCAGCTGTGAAATCACACGCCAACAACTAATAAGACTTGTGCTCAGTTAGCACAGAGGGAAAGTATCTCGGAGAAGTTTGTTAGTAAGCAGCCGAGCTCCGTAGCGGTGGCTGCACTAGCCGGACGAAAACAAGGACGGGATGGAGGGAAAAGGACCTATTGTGTGAGCATCGCAGGCGCTCAATGACAGACACCCCCCTCCAATCTCCAGAAGTAGTTACCAAACATGTTCGTTAAGGGTTGCGTTTGTTTGGCTTTTTGTCTTTTAGCTCCTCAGAACTCTGAAAGGAGAAAGTGAAGTTGTGTTATCTCGCTTTACCTCAGTAGTGCCGTGTCGCCTTGTCTGCTGACCACACTTTCAACCGAGGAATAGTCCACAGTTTGTCCAGCGGGCAAGCAGGACGGCAGAAAGCAGCACAGGCTGAGAATTATCGCAGTAAGCCACTGACCAGAGACACAAGCATCCTGCACCGCAGTCATTATGTCCATCACAGCTGTGTTTTTGTTGTCGCTTTTCCCAAGTCTTCTTGTTGTTAAGAAAGAAAAGAAAAGCGAACTGGGCTAGCTTCAAAAGAAAAAAAACGGAGAACCTTAACGCGAACGACGTTTTATTTCCACACTTTTGCGGAGCCCCGCGAATAAACGATCCGCTGTATAGTTTCCCAGGTTTGTTTGGCTGGATGTAGAGCTCACTGTGCGGGGAAGTGTACTCTCCAGTGGCTTGCACACCATCTAGTGAGGAAATGCGATGTAAAATGGGAGCAGACCTAGAAGCAGACAACCCCCAGGCTCTGATCCTGTTGCCATGCGGCCGTTTCCCGGGCAACCCGTTCCCAGTGGCTCGTGATGGAGCAGCAAAACCGGAAGGTATTGATACAACCCAGGAGCAATTAAAGATATCGACTGGAGAAGCTCCCCCTATAAGGAAATGAACAGTGAGCATTTGGTGGAAATGGAGCTTACTGACGGTGACGCAGGTGGATCCCATAGGAAAACTCCTGGAAAGCTTTCAAACTGCTACTGTTATAGACACATCTCCAGATGGGAGTCCTTAAAATCATAGCTTATGCACTTAAACTGTTTGTTTGTTTTTTTCTAGAAGTCATCCACAATATACTTTGAAAAGATAATTACTGCCGACTTGAAGAGTTTGCACTACTAACGGGACTTTTTCATTAAGCAGGGAAAACCCCAGCATAGCACAAACACAGAGCACATACACATAAGGACAAGGGGGACTTGGAAAGTTTGTTTTAGAGCAGTAAACCCCATCCATTATGCTGCTTTAAGCCTTTTGACTTAGCCTACATAATACAGATTGTCTGGCCATAACCATGGAAATGACATACATTTCTATGAGGTGACATATTGGCATAGTGCGCTGAAATATCCTTAAATTCTTGGCATGAGCAAAACCTCTGTGGATTTACTATGGTTGTAGCAACAGAAGGCACTTAATCAAGCAGTCACCTTGAATGCCTATTCCAGAGAACATGTGCATAAAAATGACTTTAAAAAATGAGGCTTAACATATTGTTGAAATAAAAAATGTTTTTAAAAAAAGAAAGCCAGTCGAATAACTGAGGGCATTTTCTGATTCAAGCAAAATAAAGTAACAGATGTTAATCCACAGTGTCTTAATCCCTGTTGTTTTGTTGTTGTTGTTGTTTTCATCCCTGCAGCCACTGCAGCTTCTAGTATTTTTGATTTGATTTGTTACTGATTTGATTTTACAGATTTGAGCTGATATCCTATACAAAAAAGTAACCTTCCTCTGATTCCTATGTTACATTTCTTGCTGAATTCTCTTTTATACTTTTTTTAAAAAAAATTATTAATTTCCCCAAGGGGATCAATATAGTTTCATGATATTTTAGCTCACTGGACAAAAGTGTAAAGATCAAAGTCTGTAATGTTATCACAAGGTTAGAAGAAATGAAATAAGGACTGTAAACTCCTGAAAGGCTTTTGCTTCAGTTTTAAATAGTGAAACAAGCTTTAAAGTGATACCCTGTCTTTGGTTTAGAATTAGGAAAGAAGCCTTGATCCTTTGTAAATTTATTCGGGGTACTGTGAAAGTTGCCTCTCCAGCTTTGGTTATTTATTCAAGAAGATAAATTGTTATTTCAGTGGTGAGAGAAGAGAGAGAGAACGGGGCAGATTTCTGTTTGCTGGGCTAGCGGTGACAAAGAGCCAGAAAACAGGTTTCCAGAGGTTACAGGGGACATTTCACCATATTGGAAATGAGTCAACAACCAATGTTCCATGACAAGCAGCATTAAAAGCAGGGGGAGTGAAAAGTTCATCTTGTCACAAAAACAATTGTAATTTGCATAACTGAAGCTCCCTCTGCTGTTAATAGCTGTGATAATGCCACCAGTAGAAATCCTCATGCTCTGGTTTTGTGACAGAGGTGTTTTTATTGGGCTGAGACAGGAAGATAATTTCCATCCTTCCCTTGTCAGTCACAATGCTGATTTTTTCCCCCAGTTTCTCTGAGCCCTTCAAATTACCTGAGAAAATGTACCTTTCCATGCATGAAAGCTATAATTACGATGACTCCATTTAGTGGTAGTGCACTTTCCAGAGAGGTGTGGAGGGGTATGCGCGAGTGGCAGCCTGGTAATAACCTCAGGAATTATGAACAGGATGAAAGAGATCAAGGCTGGACTATCACGATGTGTGCGAGCTGTTTTGAGTAATGGATACCACAGACGTTTCCCTCCAGGTGTTGGTAGACAGTTGTCTTCTCGGAGCTAGAGGGAAACTGATGCATGCAATTTGCTTTAATCAGGAGTGAATGAAACAACACATAAAAAGTTTTCTTTGTGCAGCTTGTTTGCACCGGCAGGTTTAAATATATTAGCGCTATTATTATTAATACCACCAGGAAGAATAGACTTCTTCATCTGTCTGCTTAATGGAGACTGTTATGCAGAAGCAGGAGTGCAGTTACCGTCTTGTGTGTTACCACTGTATAACCAAACGCACTGAAACATGCGCTGGCTTATCTTGGCTGCTGTGACTGAATGATGAACTTGAAGTGAAGCGAACACTCTTTGACTGCTTTTTTGTTATCTTTCTGCAAGTTGTGACAGCATTCTGCTTTACACCAACTGCAGCTGATTATACTAATTTAGTGCAAGTAAGGCAGCATATTGAAGGCTATTGTTTCCTGAAGTAGTTAAGAACATGGTCATTTTTTTCTGTAATAGTGATTTGGTTAGCTATTATGAAAATGGATGACGTCCAGCAGGGAACCGTGCCGATCGATCACGATGAAGCAGAGAAATGCTGAACGGCTCTGGTGACTGCATCCTCGCAGCCTGGGATAACAGGACACAAGAGCGATCCGTGAGGGAAATGCAAGGATAATTGATGTCCTGTTCAAAGGATCCGATTTTTAATCTCAAATTTACTCAGCAAAAGCTGTATTTTGATTAAATAATGATAAAGAATGATGTCAAACTGCTCCATTCATCTCCAGTTTTAATGGATATGTTGTACTGGATCTAGGCTATCTATTATTAGAAACACAACCAGGTGGAAAAAAAACAAATGCAGCATTTGGTGTGTTTTATTTCTTCTGAATAAAGTTCCGAGTTGCAGTTTCAACAGGTTTAATAACATCAGCTTTTACGGACTCATTGTTTTAACGATGCTGCTTATTCTGATATACAGTTTTAACTTGGTGGTAGGTTTTTCAAATCTCACTCTGCCTTAGTCATAATGATTCTAATGTGAAACTTTTGCTTTGAATCCGTGTAGGCCAAGGTTTCTTTATCATTTTATTCTCACAGCTGTGAAGTTATTAATATCTAAATTTAGTCTCTTTACTGCTGTTAAATATATAAGCTAGTCAATGTCTATACTCTTCACAATGGGGCATTCATACCACTTTAAGTTTGCTCTTAGGTTTTTGGACAGCTAAACATTTTGTTGTAATTTTGCTTCTGTACACCAACACAGCATATTTTAAATCAAATGAGGAGCGTGGAATGCAGACTTTCAGCTTTAATTCAAGGAGTTTAACAAAAGTATCACTTTACTTACGAATCACAGTCATTTGTATACAGTACACAGTCCTGAGAGCCTCAGCAGTAATTGTAAAACTTTGCCTGAAGTTTCCTCCCCTGAGATGCTCTGCCAGGCCTTCACTGCATCCACCTTGGGTTGCTTTGTGTTTGGGAGCCTCTCGACCTTCAGTTTTGTCTTTACTAAGTGAAAACCTGCTCTAATGTGGTGAAAGGCCTGTAATTCTAAGCTGGGTGTGGGTTTATCCGTGTAACTTCAGGGCTACTCCTGGGTTTTTGTACTACAAAGGCAGATCACCTTCTACTGGGTGCCTTGGTAACTTACGCTGTAGACCTAACCTGCTGTCGAGCAGGTTGTGTTCTTGAGAGATCAAAAGGTACAAAATCAGTGCCTACTGATCAGGGAGTTATCCCCAAAATTGCATCATCATTCTAGCAAGACCTCTGTGCACAGATGGTAGGATCCTCTAAAGTTTTCCAATAGCATCAAAAGTCTTTGTGTTTCGCTGAAGATCATCAGTAATAAATATAGATTTTTGGATTCAACTTTATTTCTTTACTTCTTGGCTCTTCATGCAAATAATTCTACAACAGTTTTATTTGTCCTGTAACCGTTAATAAATGATCCTAATAGAGGACAGCTATTTGTGCTCGTGAGCCTTATATCAAACTTGCATGTATATTAAGCCTATATTGGAATTTTGTTTATATATTTATCCTTTACTTGCTCTCAGACCATTAAACACCAGCTGGGCTGTAGTTGAAACAGTAATAATTATTATTACTACAGTAGCAAATCAATACCAATTTTAATCCATCAGATTCTCCTGTGTTTTAACGATTGAGTTGTGATATTGAGAAGTGTGTTAAACTTACACGGAGTATTTGCTAGCTTTCCTTCCTACCTTCAAACAGGTTCAACTTTATTGATGTAGTAGCTATTTTCCTGTCTTCCTCACTACAATGTTGAAAGCACACTGACATTCATACAGCACTTTTAATATTATGCTACTGTACAGTGCTTTCCCTCTCACTCACACACTGATTTGTCTGCAGCTGCTGTCTTTCTTTCAGCCTGCATTATGTGTTTAAGCTCTTTATATTTTTCCCATAGCAAAGTTTTATCCTCATTTGTGAAATCAGCTGCGCCGCTGCCAGTACACTTATCCATGTTTTAGATTGGTCAGATGCTTCTATGTTCTCATAGCCACATTTGGATACTCTAGGTAAATGTAACAATTTGATAACCAGCTTTCTGTGAATGTTTACTCTGACTGTCAATGTTAGAGAAAGAGAATCTAAATAACAGAAAAGCACTGGATATGTTTAACTTTCTTCAGTACAGAGCTCTGATGACTGGCTTAGCCATCAAAGAAAATCCCATTTCTTTTCCTTAAGAAACTCTTTTGCAGAAGTTTTCCAGCACACTTTGGGTCATTATCCATTTCTACTGTGAAGTGCCATCCAATCAGGTCTGCAACACTGAATCTGAGCAGAGAGTATAGCCCTGTACACTTCAGCATTCGTGCTGCTGCTTCTATCAGCAGTCACATCATCAATAAACACTAGAGACCCAGTTCCACTGGCAGCCTTACATTCCCATTCCATAACATTGCTTCCACTGTGTTTGACTGATGATGTAGTATACTTCAGGACATGAGCTGTTCCTTTCTTTCTCCATACTTATCTCCTCCTATCATTCTGATACAAGTTAATCTTGAGTTCACCTGCCCAAAGTTCCCCTTATTCTTTTCCAGAACTGGAACGGCTCTTTTAGATGTTTTCTCACAAATTATTATAATATATCTAATCAATAAAAAATTGTGGTTCCATTAAACCCGCTGTGGTGGTATAAAGAGGGCAAATAAATAAATACATTATTGTAATAACGTTAGGGGTTTTTTGTATTTTAATGCCCAAATTGAGACAAGAAATTCCATTTTCAACACTTTAATTTTAAAGAAAACTAAAACAGACAGAGCATCAACCAAAAATCCAGAAAAAATCACACACACTACATAAAGGTTATAAATTGATTTGCACGTCATTGAGTGAAATAAGTTTTTGAGCCCTATAACCTGGCCAAAATTTTGTGTCCCACAGATTTGTTGTGTGCCCGTGTCGTACATAGATTATAAACAATCAATCAACCTCATGTGTACGAAGCACATCTATCCACAGATTCCGGTTCTTCCATTACACTTCCACCATCATGTGCAAGACCAAAGAGCTGTTGAAAGATGTCAGGGACAAGATTGCAGACCTGCACAAGTCTGGAGCAACAAGCTTGGTGAGAAGGTGACAACTGCTGGCATGATAAAATGCAAAATGGCCACCAGTCGACCTCTGTCTGGAGCTCCATGCGAGATCTCATGGGGTTAGGATGATCGTGAAAAAGATGGTCGATCCACACAAAGCTACACGGGTAGAATCCACAGTCAGCAGACCCATCCTAATTTTTCTAGTACAGTTCTTAATAATTCAGAGACGGCTTGGGAGAGAGTGCTGTGGCCAGATGAAAACCAAATCAAGTTTTTTGGCTACTCGACCCGCTCCCGTGTTTGGAGGAAGTAAAATATTGAGTACAACCCAAAGAACACCATCCCCACTGTGAAGTACAGAGGTGGAAACATTATGCTCAAGATGACTTCACCACATTGAGGGACCAATTTATGGGGCTGTGGACTGTAAAATCTTGGATGAGAACCTCCTTCCTCAAGCCAGAACGCTGAAGATGAGTTTGGATGAGTCTTCCAGCATGGCAACCAAGGAGAAGCACAGTAGGGTCATTCAGGGTTCTAGCCAGTCTCCAGACCTCAGTCCTAAAATCTGTAGAGGGAGCTAAAGCTTCAAGTTACCAAGCGGCAATCAAGAACCCTAAAGGATTTAGAGAGTTTCTGTAAAGAGGAGTGGGCCAAAATCCCCCCTGAGACATGTGGAAAGCTGGTGACCAACTACAAGAAACATCTTACCACTGTGATTGACTTTCTCCAGTTTCTCCATCAAGTACTAACTCATGTTTTCACTATGGGTTCAACTACTCTTTTCACTCAGTGACATCCAAATTAATTGATAACATTTATGTAGTGTGTTTTTTCCTGCAGTTGTGGTTGTTATTCTCTCTTCATTAAAGTGAATCTCTTTGTAAGTTGGCAAAGAAACAAATTCAGCAGGGGATCAAATATTTCTTACCCCACTGTAGGTGTAAAGTGTGTTTACCTTCAACACTAAGTTGGTTTGAAGATCTCTTGGCAGTATGGTGGAGTTTCAGCTCTGTAAAAGTTGATATTAAAAATCCTAGCGTGGTGAAGAAAAGTAGGCTGAATGTCCACTTGGAGAGTCTGACAAAAACACCATATCAGCTATGACATCCAGCCTTCAACATAAAAGGCTGACCCGACTTTCTAGGATACACAAAACCAGGAAGCCACAGTGCTTTTGCCTTTGCCCTTAGTGTTTCACATAAGAAATTCCATTATGGTATAGTTCAACAACTGCCACTTGTTTGAGCAGAGAGTAATACATTACATTTCTCAAACTGCGCCTTACTGTCAAAGTCCAAATGCACATTTATAACATAGATATAGTGGACAAAACACATTTTGAATGAACTATGGAGTTTGATGTATGTAGCCCTCAAGCAGTGATTTATTTTGAGCCTTTCCTTTCTTTGTTCTTCCTACGCTGGCCATAAGGGACAAAACCTACAGCACTCATGAGTCATAGCTGATTTGTACTTCCAGACAGCATCGACCACATTTCATACATGTTTCAAAAAGCTCTTCTGAGTCATTAAATATAGCAAGAAACTGATCTGTTTGTCCCATGAGTGGCTTTTATGCTGAACTTTCCCCACGATGTGCAGCACAGCCAGACAAGTGAAATTAAACGAGGGAAAAAGTGAAAAGTTCGCCCTGTCACAAAACATGTTGAAGATGGGATTCTCTTTAAAGCATTACTGACATCTTTATGGGAAAAATTGTAGTTTCTTGTTAATTCTCATCTCTTAAACGTGGATCAGCTGTCTGGAACTGTTGTGTGCCCAGTTGGCAGGATGCAGAGTGGTCCGTGGTGTATTCAGTAGCTTTAGGCTACATAATAATGAGACTCTGGGAACCAGCAGTGGATGATGCCACACAAAACCTTCAAAACACTAAACTGGTAATTTACTGATCATAAGCACCCCGTTTCCAAGAAAATAATACAAACAACTTGTGGCTATACTTGTGATTTTGTTTGTCTTAGATAAACAAGAAATGTCTCATATCCGACTGTAAAATTCACAAATATCTCGAAACTTTGCTAAAGGTCTCTATGGTTATTGTTAAGGTTTTCAAGGATTCATGAGAGCAATGACTGAATCTGAAACACACATGTTGCTACAGTTACTTCATTTTGGCCCCTTAGGAAGTGCTCCTCGAACTGACAACACAAAGAGTTGACAGCAGTTTCTGAAGACCAAAACAAAGGTCCCAAAGAGACTGACAGACTGACATTAGCTGTAAAATGGAGCGATGTGTGTTCTGGTGTGTGTGCATCGCTTCAAGCTATTTTGATTCTCTGTTTATAAAAATTACTGGTGAAATATCAAGTGGATGGACATCATTGGTGAATATTCCTTATATTCAAAATAAACAAATATTTTTCCATTTATCTTTTTTTTTTCCTGTGTGTAATTTGCTGCTTTCACGAGTTTGATGGCTACATTTTTATCGTCTGAGCACATTCTGTCTCGCTGAATTTATTTTAAAATGAACATTGTTCTCGGTTCGCACAGCATTGTAAGTCATCTAAGAGCCTCAGAGTGTGGGAAAGAAGGTGCAACGCTGCCTCGCTGCTCCTTTGGTTTCTCTTCTTCTATGTTCTTCTCAAACAGCAGCCACAGGCAAAGCAGCTGCACCTGTGAGCTTTCTTTGATTGCGTAAGCTAACATGGCAAAGGCCCGCTCTGCATGCACCAGAAACCTTCTTCTTTTTTCTCTTTTTTTACTCTGGGTAAATGTTTAGTGTCTTTGCCAAGATTAAGCCCTTTGAACCGCCGTTTCTTCGAAGAATCCTTCTTAGGCTCGTGTCCTCATAAAATCCCTTGCAATACTTCTTGAGTTGAATACTTTGCATGGATTGACCTGTACTGGCAGCAGATTTTCAGTGGCTTAAATGGATATCAAGTGCGATTTGCCATAGCTCCACTGTGATAACTCTTTGTTATCAAGCCAAAATGGCAAGTGACACTAAAGCAATAGGTTATATATCTCTTCTGTTTTTGGCTCTTGGGTCTCAGACATACATTATATATTTTGTGATATATATATATATAGTTAAACCTCTCGCTTGGAGGCCACAGCTCTGTCACAGACTTGTATATGTGTTTGCCATAAATCCTCAGTTGCTGATTCAAAGTCGATTCGAAATCATAAATTACATAAAACGACTCTTGGCGGGCTTCAAGGTAGAAAACTTGTTTTATTTCCTTCTGGAAAAAAAGAATCTCTTTAGTCGTCTATCAAGCTGCTTTGAAAAGCTCCTCAAAGTGAATGAAGTTTCACCCCAGGACTAAGAAAGGACACTTACCACCAGGCAAAGCCAGATACCGCAGTGTTCCTGCACTGTGATATCTGAGCAAAAGCCCCATTCACAACACTAGTGTTAGTGTTTAAAATAGCCATGAAACTTAACTGATTCATGACTCTGAAACAACCACATATTGTATTCCAACACTGTGTGTTAGGAGCTTGAGGTAGTAGTGGTGACCGTGGGCGGACTGAATCTTGCACCGGACTGTAGTTTTGACTCCCTTTCATTTCATTTTTACATTTAAGTGTTCCTACCAAAGTTCAGTCGCGGCATTAAAACCACTTCTGCTGCTTATGTCTTAGAAAGCTAAATTTCCAAAGTTGCCAGGGTGAGACGCTCTATCTGACAACAGTCTGGGGTGCAGGCACAAAACATAGTGCTATTAAAATGCATTTTCCTCCTTGACTGATGTGAAATAAAAGAGAAAAGGTATGCGTCCACAGTGACCTGTGGCAAAGGTTGTAGGCTGGAGCAGACGTGACAGTCATTTCATTAGTTTTTAATGTTCATCCTACATTTTTACACCCTTTTCTCAGACATATGTACCCCCTGGTGGTCCTCGTTGGGTCCTCGTATTCTGGGGCCTCTGGATGTCTGGGGCCTGGATCTCCTCCATACCTGCTTCATGCCCTGGGGGACGGGGCTATGGTTCCCCACACTCCCTAGCAGATCGTTACATGGAGAAACCTTTTGAATACAAGCGTGCTGATCCACACAGGTGTACACACAGGTGTACACACGGGTGTTCACAGACACAAACTACACCTTTCTTGGCTGCTACATCAAAGCACATTGTGCGCTGTCGAGCTTGTGTACTGCACAATAACATGTAATATTTAGTATCTACTATTATCTACTGTTAGCTAGTTTATTGTGATGGTGTTGTATTTATTATGTTGCTCTTTCTTGTTTGTTTTCTCTTCTGTTTTTTCTTATCTCCATACAGGTGATCCAGGTGTTTTATTTGTTTTTCTTTTCTTTCTTCCCCTCTTTCTCACCATCTCTTCTCCCCTCTATTTTTCTTTCTCTCCCTCACTTTCTTTCATTCTTTCTCCCTGTCCTATCCCCCAGTCATGTCTGTCCCGTCTGTAACAACCGAAAATAACATAAAATAAATACATAATTGTCATAAAGGTCAATCAAATGGACCAATATGGCAAGGCCATGATGATCCACTTGGTAAAGTAAATCCACTTGGCATCTTTCTTGGCCTTCAGACAACAATTCTGATGGCTAAAGATCCAAACGGGACAGGCAAAAGGAAAAAAAAACAAAAACCCCCCATTTCTGCTGCTTATTATGTCTTAGGAAGCTAAATTTCCAAAGTTGCCAGGGTGAGACGCTCTATCTGACAACAGTCTGGGGTGCAGGCACCAAACATAGTGCTATTAAAATGCATTTTCCTCCTTGACTGATGTGAAATAAAAGAGAAAAGGTATGCGTCCACAGTGACCTGTGGCAAAGGTTGTAGGCTGGAGCAGACTTGACAGTCATTTCATTAGTTTTTAATGTTCATCCTACATTTTTACACCCTTTTCTCAGACATATGTACCACTGACTGCGAACATCGCAGCAGCATGACATCTCAGTCACCTTCCTGGATGCTGTGGGCTCCAGCCGAAGCCTCTTTCACTCGAGCATGTTGAGCCTGGAGGCAGTGTTAATATTGCACATAGCTACCCTAACAGCAGTTGATTCTTTTATGGGGGAAAAAAAGTGGTGATCCATTTTCCAGTCTAATCGAAATAGTTTTCTTTGTTTATTACTTACAGTAAGAACAGGTGAAACTTCGGTACTACTTTGACAGTTTTGCATTAATTTTTCATCTTCTCCCAAACTCCTAGACAGATTGGTGGAGAATAACTGCCTCAAGTGAAGCGGGAATGTCATCTGTTAAATATGCCACTATTATCTCTTCTATCTGACTGTAATCATCTTACTGGTGAAAGTGGTAGTTAAAGTATCAAATTAATGTGAAATAATAAATGGGCTTTTTCATATTCCTACTTTGTTTGTCTTCTTCCCTCAGTGACAGTGGAAAAAAACAGTTTTGAACACATTCGGAAGATTTCCTTTCTAAATAAATAATTAAAGGTGTCGTCAAATAATTCAAATTTACTGTGAAAAGCGCCTGAACAAATCACAGTCAATTAATGTGTTGTAAACAACATCTTGTTCAATAAAAAAGCTTAAATGTCAGCAACAAATTTAATTTGTTGGGATTTAATTTTAATGCCTGGATTGATGTGACCTTTTAAGGTATTCTAAAAAATAATAAAGGTCATCAAAGATAATCAGTTAATATCGAGCCCACTTTTTTAATAGGGGTTATCTAATTTAAGGTGGAATCACTGAGCAAATGAGGCTGAAATGGTTGAATTGAATGTGGTTATTACACGGACAAGGTAATTACAATGAAGAGGACCTTATCGATGGTTTACCATCCATCAGAACAAAAATGATATCGTTACCATCAACATCAATTGAAGTTAGTATCACCCTTACTTATTCCAGTAAAAAATATAATAACAAGTGTGTCTAGGTTTGAGTACAGGTGTGAAATGAAGGAGAGAAAATACTGTTACCAAATGGTGATTTTTTTTCCCCCTCATGCAAAAGCAGACATTAAGAGATAACGCTTGTAGAGAGAGCTCAGGCTGAATGCAGTAAAGTAGCATGTATGCTACTAAAATTCCTATTTTTGAAGGAGATGTCATTTTAGATTGGTTAAAAATGATGTTCGGAACTATCAATTTTGCAGAAGCTGGAACTAGATCTAATTCCTAGGGGGGTTTGACAAATGTACACTTCATCATAAAAGGTGCACGTAGAACTGTTTCATAACACTTCAGTCTCTACTGTTGAAATGTGAGCCTGAAAAATGCATTGGTTACAGGGAGAGAACATCGAGCGGCTGTTCTTTTTGGTACAAAGGCACGACCTTCACACCAGATGACTTGAAGTTAATTTTACATCTCATTGAGAGTTCTGTTTTAGAGCTCCCCTGCAGACAGCTGTCATGGAAAACCGGGATCTTCATAGGAGGGTTTAATCTGTCTGACCTTCTGGCAGAGAGAAATAGATTACCTACCACACCTCCAGAGCCTCCGCTCTAACTACCTGCATTGCCCTATGCATACCAAAAAGAACATCAGACCGGCTGCTCATTATTGTCTTTGTGTACATCATTAGAGGTATTTTGTATTTTATCAGTGTGGGAAACAAAGGAGTTTATCCGTCTGCTTCTAAACTAAGCATTTGTTTCTAGTATTCATGAACCTGTGCGCATATGAACAACTGCTTATTATACCAAAGCAAGCAAAGGACCTCAGTTATATACATCTATATGCAGAGGCATGTTCAAAGTACAGATACTTTGTTATTGCACTTTGTGTTAATAATTTTACTTCCTACATTTTAAGACAAGCATCACTATTTTCTATTACTTCCATTCTCAAAACGGGCTTGCTTCATCAGGTTTAATGCCTTTGATTGTAATTTTTTTCAGACATCAACTCATAAATGAGGGAACAATATCACATACAAGACAATCCTGCAGATATTTGCATTGTTGGTGCTTATTGCACATAATGAGATATCATTTGTGGCACTGCCAGTTGAACTGGGAACATCTGCATCTGCATTTTTGGTGCAGATGTTTGTAAGTTGCAGTTGTGGTATTTCAGCATCTAGCTAGTGCTACAGAAAAGGAGCGAGCATAAGGGAGTAACATTTTTTATGTGACAGATAATTTGAATTGCCATTGTACTGGATTGAGAAATATTAGCAAACACAAACTGTTTGTGTGCAGTTTGTCTCACAGTGTGTTTGCTAGTTAAATGTACAGCTGCTCTATTTCCAAGAGAGACAGACCAATGACAGATAATGTCACTCAGAGATGGAGAAAGATGTAAGACATGCTTAAGTAAGTAAATGTAAGACATGAAAGACCGAAGAGAGGTTTTTTTCTTAACAGGCTAAACGATGCGTTGTTGAATTATGTTTTTTTCATATTGTGAAAGGTTTTTTTTGTTGTTTTTTTTATTACTTTTTGCCTTCAATGGATAGTGGAGAGAGAGGGTGGAAGATGTGCAACAAAGGGCTGTGGGTTGGACTTGAATCCAGGCTGCAGCTTTCAGGCCATGGGGCATATGGTCGCCTGCTCGATCACTGAGCTAAAGCGGCACCCTGCATACTGAGAAAGTCTTGTAAAACAAACTGAATAATGTTAACTGTTATTCAAAGGTTGTATAACAAATACCAGGTGGTTTAACAAAAGACACAAGCTGATGTGATGCACTATGTAATATGCTGTGTTGGACTGTTGTGGAGCAGCTGTGGTGTTCATGGTCAGTGTTAGAACTATTTTGTTTTTTTATTTTTATACTGTTTGTGTTCTAATGCATTCTCATGCTGTGTGCTTTTAATAGCCTGTTTTTAACTGTACTGCTACTGAACTGAAGAACGTGTGTACTATTCTACCCGTGTCTATATATGTTTGTTATTTTAGATTTAGCCACGTGGGATAATTTTCATCTGCAATTCCCGGCAATAAAGAAAGCCCAGTGAAAAAAAGAACAATGCAACTGCATCCAAGCATGTGAATGACCAGAAAGACATAACCACATAACATATCACTTATGAAACATACAAAAACTCAGACCTACATTAACACAATTAGTAAAACATAGATAGTTAGGATAAACAAAGACTTATTCAAAGTATTTCACGTTATGACAACATATTTGATTATCCAGTAATCTCTGTTTTATCAATTGGGAGAAAGAGATGTTATGTTGCTTAGTTTTGTGGTTATAGAATTCCGGGTATGTACTGCCATAGACACTATAAAATAGCAATGTAGCCAGGGCAGGACTGGTAATCTGGCATACTGGGAATTTGCTCTGTGGGCAGAGCCACTTGTGGGCTGAAGGGCCAATGAAATGTTTTTATAATTATAATTTTACAGCCTACAGGTGGGTTTGAAGGGTCGTTGCACACTGGCCCTACGAGCACTGACTACTGTTCATTTGTTCATTTTTACTACCGACACCGGATTTCCTAGTCAGATCTCTTAACATGACTGGCCCCTCCCCAGACTTTAGTTTGGAAGAGGTGTTTGTTAAAGATGGACAAACTAAAGTGAAACGGTGGAGCTGAACAGCTAAGAGCAAAATAGAAAAATAAACTAGAAATAGATGTATCAAAATGTGTCACATCAAGATGTTAGCTGCTGCAACATCAACAGCAGTACCAGCAACAACTGGTCTCTTAAACCTGTATTATTTCTGAAGACCACTAGATGGCGATAGCTGTGGCCACCAACATACTTGGTCCCATAGAAGTCTTTCCTGATGTGTTTACTGTCTCAGTCACTCATTTTGGGTCATATTGAAAAAAAAGTCTGTTTTATAAATCTTGGTCCAACCATGTTTTAAAATGGACAACTATCTGTAGCATGAAACTGATAATGAGCTGTCAATCAAAGTCATTAGCATTGGGCCACACCTGCCATTCCTCCTCACATCTGTTTTTTTGGCAAATGCTCACATCGAGTCTTCAGAGAGCAGTGTGTGATGTCACCATAGCTGCATCCATGTATTATACTGTCTGTGTGTTTTCCTCAATAAGAAAAGCCAGACTACCCACAAACTCTTTTCCTGAGAGGTGTTTCATAATCACCTCGAGAAGGTGCTCTGCTCCTTTTATGTAATGTTTTCAGAGCCTGTTTATAGAGTCTTTGTATTGATTGTAAGGTGGTCTAAGCTGCCTGTGTTCAACTGGTGAGAGAGTAGCTCGTTGGAGGGAGAACCATTTCTTTGATGTACATCTCTAATGCCTCAGTAGCTAAATTGCACCTAATATATACTTAAAATTTCCCAAAGTAAATGAAACTTTTTTTTGACTTGAATCTATTATTATTATTATGCCTAGATGTCTTACACAAATCATTCTCTGGACTTTTGCCATCTTTGAAAGAAAAAAATCACACACGCACTCCTTTACTAACAACAAGGAGTGAAAATGGTTCAAAGTTGTTACCTGTGTGGCTTTATCCTTTGCTTTATTACAAATATAAGACAAAATGTTAATGAAATGGCAACATAAACACAGCACACGTTGGGGATATAAACATCTCCTGCAAACAGACTTGATTTAATAGAATAAAAGAAATCTATAATTGGATTTTTTAAAAGAAAGCTATCACCTCCTATGCCTAAAATGTCTATCAGCTCCCTGCTCGTTAACAGATTAATAAATACTCGGGGGAACGAGAAAAGAACAACTGACGTGAATGAATGGAAAACAACGCCTATCGCTTTCTTTCCATATCCATTGTACCTTTCAAATTCAACCTCAGGAGAACAACAGATGTGTCGTGTTTTACCTCAAATTGGCTCGATTGGAAGATTCAGCAAGAAATAATGAGAAGTGATATGCCAAAGTGTTGCTGGAGATGAAAAGCCTGAGGGTATCATGAATGCTCTAAAAAGTGCAGAGCGGCCTCCAGATTGGATGAGCCTTATATTCATGGCAAGCATATAAAATCCAATTTATTTGAGTGCTACCAGCCCCCGTGCGAGCTTTATTGGAAGGCTGACCCTGACTTGACCAAAGACAAACAAAGCTACAGTATATTGTTCACCCCTTCAGTCTAAACACGGAGGGAAAGAAACAAGCCATTACAGTTTTATTCCTCCTATATAGCGAGACTTGTCTTTTTATGCCCTCTGTGTTTACCCTTTACTTGAGGGTGATATAATTCCTCGGGCTATTTTGAAGCAAAACTGCATGAAAGATAGAGCGGGGACATTGAAATACAACAACATGAATAACTTTCCCAATTGGAGAGATCCCAGCGATTTTGTTACCAGCTTTGCTTTGTGGTCACAAATGTAGTTTTCTCGTTCTGGCAAAAGGTTGAGTTCCTCTTTCATTTCCCCACGGTTGACAACCCCAGCAGCCCTCTGCGGGATGGTGAGGATAGAGGTGAACGTGTCAGTGTGAAATGAAATGCTCTCTGTCTCCTGAGGGAGGTCCCTGCTCTGTGTGGCTCGCCACTCATGAAGAAATAACATTGCTGTGTACACGGATTTGTGAAGCAACCTGTGTGAAAACACGGACATTTGACTGTGAGGTGAAATTGTGCCAGTACGCTAGAAAAAGCCCCAAACTGGTGAAAAACCCAAGAATGAGGTTAACTAATGGTTCCATCTGCTTTTGTGTGAGACTTAACACCAGATTAGATCTGTTATTCATGATGATAGTAGACGCTTAATCCATGAAGAATGCGTGTTTGTGAGATACATGGCTCCTTAAACGAGCATCGAGGTTTAGAAGAGAGGATGTGAAGACTTAATGAGTTTGTTGAGTGAAATTAATGCTCCCGATGAAACAAACTTCAGTACGTTTCTTTTACATCATATATATCAAAGCTCTCGCCACCTTTAAGATGTTTTTTACATTATAAAGTGAATCATAGATGCGCCAGATGTTGGCACGTGGCGCTGCAGCTCAGTGGGTGTGACGTGGCATTGACACAGAGGGGAAAGCTTGCTATTTTTACTGAGTTACTGCTGCTACACCTGTCAAGTCTTCCTGCCTCGCATGCAGATTACAATTATTACGGTGGGTAACACTCAAAATTTGCAATAATTTCTGAAACAATACATGTTTGATTTCACACAAGGACAGACAAAAGCAAGCTCCTTATTTCTAAGTGATGACTATCAATTTCTGTAGCTCAAATAACTGTAGTTAACTTGCTAATTACCCTCATTTTAGCTCTATAATTTGGTTAAAAATGCAGTTTCTAGATTGCATAGTTAGGAAATAAGGTCACTGGGGTAATTATGTATGCATTTCTTATATCAAGACAAATTGAAGCGTAATCGAAGCGATACAGCAGCATTTTTTATTATCATTATTATTACAGTCTACCTAACAAATGACATGACTGTCACTTGCTGTTTAGTTCAGCTTCCTTTTGCTGTTTACTTTTCTATCGGTGGCACAGTGGTACGCTACTTAGCACTGTTACTGCACTGTGGTACCAATAACGTTCTGGGTTCTGTGCTCCTGTCAGCTGTGGCATTTCTCTGTGGCTTCTGTGTCCTCTCCCTGTGTCTGCTGGATGTTTTCCAGGTGTTCCTCATGGATAGGCTTCATGGTTAGGTTTAAGCATTGTTTGGTTTAAAATAGAGTACTGTGCAAAAGTCTTGAGTTACGCCTCATTTCTTTCGTTTTTGCTGGAAAAATGGGAACGAAGAGAGGATTTTATTAAAATGTATGCAAACATGGAGTTCTCACAAGCTTGAAAGTCAGTATTTGGCATGGCCGCCATTGTTCTTCAATTTCATTAAGTAGTTTTTAGGACTACAGTGGTCCCTCGCTGTAACACGGTTCACTTTTCGTGGCCTTGCTGTTTTTTGTGCATGTACATGCACAGGAACGATGTCTTCTTCTGATGAGGTTTTGGTGAACAGTAGATGGATCAACCAAAGGGCCACTCGCATCTCTCAGGTCCTGTGTCAGGTCTTTGCTGTGTGTGAATGTGAGCGTGAATGAATAATGTCATTGTAAAGCGCTTTGGGTGCCTTGAAAAGCGCTATATAAAATCCAATGCATTATTATTATTATTATTATTTTGCTGAATTTTCTTTTCTTTTTTTTGTGCCTATTTCTGAAGGACTTTCAGGAACTGGTCATCTGCTGTAGATAGTTTTTTAAGGTCTGAGACTTATTCTTTTGTCCTACAATTATCCAGTTTGCTCAACCGTTTTAAGAACACACTTCATAGATATTTCAAATTTTCAGCTAAAAGGTCTTTGGGAATCACCGTGTTAGCGCAAAAATGCTCTTTTATTCCTCTAAAACTGTTTTATCTTTGGTGTTTTTTGTAGCTTCAAGTAAAGAAAAGGGAACAAATGATGTGTTTTTGCAACAGGCTGCTGATAACAAAGTGCCTAAAGATCCAATTGAAAATTGGTTCTTTGCTAAGTCGTCTTTTATGTGCAGACACAACACTGATTGAGGAATATTAATCATTTGAGCATAAAAAGGCAAATAATTCAAGGGTTCTTTATTTACAAATAAATAAAAAATAATTTCACTTTAAAAATGACAAGAAAGCTCGTCTCTTTGGAAGCAAAATATAGAGAAATAAAAGGGCTACTCAGTACTTTTGCACAGTACTGTTCACACATGCACAACAATCCTACATGCTGAAAGGTTACAATGAAAACCAGGTTGCTTGTGTTAGAGTGGTGCTCACATGTCCCCTGATGTAACTGCTGCTGGGTTACGGCAGTAGTCACACAGTCTCACTCCTACCCCGACTCATCCGGACATTTGATAAGGACCTCTGGACCTCCTGGTGTGTGACTTATAGCACTACCAACACTTTCTGCATCCTAATGCTGACTTTGACTCTCTCCATTCAAACAGGACTGCTATCTCTCAATATCAAGAGGCACTGATGAAAAAGGATTGTCAGAAACTGGCAAAGAGCGAGTTCACGGAAGAGGTTTACATAAATAAATGATAATTTGATAAACATAAACTAGCAAAGCCACAAAAATCAAGGATGTTTGAGGCCAGGTGGAACAGAAGAGAGTGAAAAATTGGGCCAGCACTTGTAACCTGGAAAGCACAGCATCCTACCTGTTATGGTTGCACTACCCTGCAGAGATTACATATCTCAGCTGGCTTGCAAATGCCTTGGTGTCCCTGAGGAATGGGAGTTCTGGGAATCTCTGCTTAGTTTGCTGCCCCCATGACCCTGACATGGATAAGTGGATGGATGGATGGATGGATGGATGGATGGATGGATGGAAACAGCATGTGAAACAGTCAAGGCCAGTTAGAAGGGAAGGGCCTAGAAGTACTTCTTTCTGGGTGACCCCTGTGAAGATTAAAGGTGCTTTTTCTTGTTTAGGACTAAATCATCTACCGAATGACCAAAGTCAGAATCATTTCCTAATTTGCTGTTATAAAGAGATACCAGGTGGTAATGATTATGATATTTTGTGAATGCCATACTAATTACATAATCACACTGAGCCTTAGAAGCCATCAGTATTCATATGCACAGCTTTCACAGTGTAGGCACACATTTTGCCATTTCACTCATATCCTTTAAACAGATATTTTCCACAGTCATGTCTATGCATTTTTAAGCATTACTATGACTTTTTGTTTCATTTGAAATGCAGCTCTCCCATCAGTCTCTTTATAACTATATATGTAGCTTATTTACAGCATACTTAGATTAAACTATCTTCATAAGAGCTATCCTTAAGCCTGTGTGTCAAATCTTTACAGAGTACAATGGTGCTTTGTTTGCATGAGGCTCACAGGCTGTACACTGAAGCCCACAATTTCTTCCTAAACTCACACTTACAGTTTTGCAGTCTGCACTGCTGAAATGAAGAGGCTCCTTATCTAAATGCTCATGCCGCTTCTTGATACCATTTGAAGCCCCCCCCCCCCAACGTTCCAGTCTTTTTTTTGTCGCCTTAGGCAATTATATCTTTAATTGAACCCGTTCAGTGTTTAATTGGACACCTTTCACTATCATATAACATTATTTGCAGTTTAAATAGATGTTTTGAACTCTTTCAGGCCTACAAAGAGAGCCTTAATATTTTCCAGCAACCTGGCTGAAATTGTAGAGTACAATCAGACTGTTCTGAGAGGTTTGAAATCATCATTTGAGACACAAACTTGTATCTGCTGTTGTTGCTAGTTTTAATGAGAACAAATTATAAAGTTATAATGTTTCGTGTCCATCAGCTGGAACTAGAGCTGCATTCAACGTGTCCATTTGTCCCTGCGCTTGCTTACCCACTGTATTCTGTTGTCTTCATAGAAGAGTCATTGTAGGGGCTACGGTTGGTACATTGTGGACACTACAAGGTTATACATAATTATGTGTGTATATTAGTAATTATCTCTGTCGCATAAACAAACAGCACAGCACCTGGAGGACATTTTAAGGCCATGGGCATTACACGGTTGCTGTTTCTGAAAAAGTGCATGCTACATATCTTAATAATGAAACATTAAATCTGTGCATATAAAACTGTATTAACAACTCTCTGTGGGTTAATTGTATCCTCCTGCACAAGCTCATGCAGTTACAACTACGTCACACTATACTTTATAAATGTATATGTTTGTTAATGCAAATATTCAGTCAGCCAATCACAAAGCAGCACTTTGCATTTAGAGATGTAGACTTGGTCAATACAGGCTGCTGGAGTTCAAACGGAGCTAAATGGGAAAGAAAGGAGATTTAAGAGATAATGGTTGTCGGTGTCAGATGGGCTCATCTGAGCGATTCAGAAACTGCTGATCGGCTGTGATTTTCCCACACAACACATCTCTACGGTTTACAGAGAAGGACCTGAAAAATGAAAAATATCCAGTGAGCTGCAGTTTTCTGGGTAAAAACGCCTTTTTGATGCCAGAGGTCAGAGGAGAACGAAGAGCATCTCTGAAAATACAACGTGTCAGACCTTGAAGCAGATGGGTTTCAGCAGCAGGAAACTACACAAGGATTAACACTGCCATGAGCTAAGAGCAGGAAACTGAGACTACAGTTAGCAGGCGCTGGTCAAAAATGGACAATAGAAGAAAAAAGTTGCTTGGTCTGATGAGCCTTGCTTCTTGAATATTTGGATGAGAGGGTCAGAATTTAGCTTAAACACCATGAAAGCATGGATCCATCCAGCCTTGTGTCAATGGTTAAAGTGCCGGTGATGGCATAATGGTGGTGGAGATACATGGAGCTGTGTGGCTGACCATATCCAACCCCTCATGACCACGGTTTACTCATCTTCTGACTGCTGCTTCCAACAGGATAACACATGACGTCACAAAGCTTCAGTTATCTCCAGTTGTGAACAGCTTGAACAAAACGATTCACTGTCCTTAAATGGTCTCCACAGCAACCAGATCTAGATCCAGAAGAGCACCTTTTGGATGTGTGAGTTTCACATCATAGATGTGCAGCTGATAAATACACAGCAAATGTGATTCTATTATGATAATATAGACCAAAATATCTGAGGAATGTTTCCACCACTTTGTTGACTTTATGTGATGAAGAAGGCAGAAGGGCTCCAAACCCAGTACGAGGAAGAGATGCTTAATAAAGTGTCCACCGAGTGTATCTGAAGAGTTCAGATGTAAAAGCCTCTCAATGCCACCTCTGTCAAAAATGAAAAACAATATCGAGTGAAAGCTTCAGTAAGTAGTGCATGATAATCAAATGCTTTCACTTCAAACCTTTTTTTTTGCCACTTCCTTTTGTCAATGAAAGCCAATATGTCCAATCAGACACATGAATTAGATCATGTGACTTTCAAACAGGTCAGGTCCCCTATTGGGTTTGACTTACATAACATGACAGCAGTGCATTCTTTACTAAGTTATTTATTTTTTGAGTCCTCATACTGTTTAAATATGAATTCCATATTTATCTTTATTTATTCTGTCACAGTTCAGACGTTATAGTGTAACGTCCTCTGCTCAGTGTGCTGTCACTTTGTGTCATTGCACTGTGCTTTTCTTTTGCTGATCAGTTTGTTCAGTGTTTCCCTTTCTGCTTTCACCATTCTGAATGTTTCCAGTCTGATCTTTAGTGATTCTGCAAGCGTTTCCCACACCCTGTCCAAAAAAAAGCACACAAGTACTGAATGGGTTTTGGGTCCAGAAAACACTGAAATCCAACCAATTGAGTTAAGCTACACCTTTGAAAGTAATGCACTTGACTTAGTGACTAACAGCTTTTTCACTGCAATTAAAGTGAATTTACTGAACCTGAACAAAAGAGTCTGATTAAAAAATGTATTGAAAACAAAACATCTGAGATGGACATGGAGGCTTGTTTTTAAAGCTGAAGGACCCGCAAAGTTGTTCTAGCCACCATGCAAATGTTCTATAATCGACTTAAAAAGGTATCATGAACATATTCAGAGTTTAGGCTGAGCAAGTCTCTCAAATATGGTTCCAAGAGGCAATTTAATAATAATGTCTGAAATCCTGCTGCTCAGGCAGAGGAGGAGACAAGTCATAGCATGGTTGAGGTATCTGAGGAGTATTATGCACGCCAGGAACTTTCAAGAAAATCACATTAGCTCCATATCTGACTGCTCTCCTACTTCTTCTTCGTCTGACAACAGGCGCAGGCTGCAATGCATGATGGTCTAAGTCGATAAATGTAGGCTACAGCTCCTGCACGCTGCATTTTGGTACGAAAAGAAGTAGAATCTAGAAATCCATCTGGGTTGAGTGCTCACCTCAAAATGAACCAGTTAATACAGTTATGATATGGAGCAGCGCGGGCCATCAATAGGAAAAAGAGTTTAAATGATTGATTCTCTTTAATAAAACACCCCCCTCTTTCACTCGATCCAGTTCACAGAGGGGTCGCAGGTTGGCTCAGCTGCAGAAGAGCACTTCTTCAGCAGACGGGGATTCAGTGTCATAAGCGTGGAGTTTATGTCACCTCAGTCGTCCGGCTGCCCGGCGGTAAGTGCATCTTCTAATTAAATACCATAAACATCTGATTTCATTAACAAAGACACACAAAAAAGAAAGAAAAGAAATGTCCTTTTTATTTCCAAACCAAGAGACCGCAAATTACAAGCTGGCCGTGTGGGAGCATACTATAAATAATTTGATTTCCATTAGCTACAGTAATTTTGTTACCCACATTAGTGGAGTGAATTTATTCTTTTATGATTAAAGCGAAACAAAGGAGTGGCAGAAATGTTCTGGCCAAGAGAAAAATCTTAATTTGATTATCAGTAAAATCGATGAGCTAACTAAATGAACAATTAGCGGTAAAATACTGATAAGAAAACAAACAAAAACGAGAAAAGAATGCTTGGAAAAGCTACAAGTGATTGCACACCGTACTCTGCTACCGCGAGAATAACGGACAGCATTACATGTCAGTCTTTTCCTCTGGTCGCCTTATAACATGCTGTACTTACTGAAAACATATAAAAGTTAAAAAAGGGAGATATTTATCCTTTCGATACCAAACATGGCTTTCCCGTGATGAATTATTCAAAGATTTTTCCTTCAAGATCAAGTTATGCTTCAGTGTAATTGCTTCTAAAGGAGCCATGCTCAGGCCTTGACAGTTTATGAATTCAAAGCAGTCTGTCATCACATTTCAACATCTCTATTGCTTTTTGGCAGTTCATAAGGTTAAGTTGTGTGTGACATCAATAAACACCTACAATCCACACGGTACACACCGACAAATAGACGGATGCCTACATTAAAATACAGCCGGCAAAACTCCCCAAAATGTATTCACGGCCAGGCAGCTTTAAACCGCAACTTTCAGATGGAGGGGAGGACATTTCAAAGTGGAAGCTGAGATTTCAGATTTTGATAAGGTCTGCATTGAAGCATTCACTCAAATGAGTTGTAATTTTGGTAGACCGCTGAAGCTCCAATTGACTTTTAAAGCATAAAATCAGGGTGTACAGGATAACCTCCAAAATATGCGTGCCTTGTTTTTTATTATTTTGAGTCCTAAGTCATTCTTTTCTGTTTGAGAACACAACGGCGCAAAAAGCTTAGTACATTTAGAGATTTTTAGATTTTTTTGCACATAAAGCCCTACATTCATAAAAGCTACAGCTCAAATATCAAAGGGGATGTTTCGTTTATTGGTTCGGCTTATTATTTATTCACAGCAAAAAGCAATTTTTACCAAGCACGCGTCTAATAAATAATTGCCCTGTGCTGGGGCTGTATCCCAATAATATGAAGGCAATTTGTAGCAGAGGGATACAAGAGAACGTGAGGCCAGAGGAAATCAATAAAAAGACAGAGCATAATGATAAAGCTTCTTACATTACATCACTGTCTCTCCTAGCTGTGTTAGAGCCTGGCTGTGCTTGGATCGTCTACTTGTCTGCTCACCAGCACATTCTCTATAAAGGGTTAGCTACAAAGTGGACTCACTAGGGGATCTAGGTAAAAAACTATGGAGACATTTGGGACTCTGCTTAACTATGCGCCTGCTATTTGTAATTATCTTTGTCTCTTAAATAAGGAACAGAGACTCTCCATCACATTTGAGGCCACTTTTATCACAGTGTTGCTATTTCTGGTTAAGTACATGTAACTGACATAAATATCCACAATATGGACATAGAAATGTACACAAATGTGTACACAGAGTGTCCTTGTGCAGCTAAGTCTGATCTTTAGTATACTGGACAATGTCGTCTACAGCTACTTTTAGTACCATTGATGTTAAGTTAGACTCTTTTTCTCCAATTGATCTTTCTGAGTTAACTTCAATAATTACTTCCTCTAAACCATCAACGTGTCTTTTAGACCCCATTCCTACAAAACTGCTCAAAGAAGTCCTGCCATTAATTAATTCTTCAATCTTAAATATGATCAATCTATCTCTAATAATCGGCTATGTACCACAGGCCTTCAAGGTGACTGTAGTTAAACCTTTACTTAAAAAGCCATCTCTAGACCCAGCTGTCTTAGCTAATTATAGGCCAATCTCCAACCTTCCTTTCATATCAAAAATCCTTGAAAGAGTAGTTGTCAAACAGCTAACAGATCATCTGCAGAGGAATGGCTTATTTGAAGAGTTTCAGTCAGGTTTCAGAGCTCATCACAGCACAGAAACAGCTTTAGTGAAGGTTACAAATGATCTTCTTATGGCCTCTGACAGTGGACTCATCTCTGTGCTTGTCCTGCTAGACCTCAGTGCTGCGTTCGATACTGTTGACCATAATATCTTATTAGAGCGATTAGAACATGCTGTAGGTATTACAGGTACTGCACTGCAGTGGTTTGTATCATATCTATCTAATAGACTCCAATTTGTTCAAGTAAATGGAGAGTCCTCTTCACCCACTAAGGTCAATTATGGTGTTCCACAGGGTTCAGTGCTAGGACCAATTCTATTTACATTATACATGCTTCCCCTAGGCAGCATCATTAGAAGACATAGCATAAATTTCCACTGCTATGCAGATGATACGCAGCTCTATCTATCCATGAAGCCAGGTAACACACACCAATTAGTTAAACTGCAGGAATGTCTTAAAGACATAAAGACCTGGATGGCCGCTAACTTCCTGCTTCTTAATTCAGATAAAACTGAGGTTATTGTACTTGGTCCTGAAAATCTTAGAAATATGGCATCTAAGCAGATCCTTACTATGGATGGCATTACCTTGGCCTCCAGTAATGCTGTGAGGAACCTTGGAGTCATTTTTGACCAGGACATGTCCTTCAAGGCACATATTAAACAAATATGTAAGACCGCTTTCTTCCATTTGCGCAACATCTCTAAAATTAGAAATATCCTGTCTCAGAGTGATGCTGAAAAACTAGTTCATGCCTTCATTACTTCCAGGCTGGACTACTGTAATTCGTTATTATCAGGATGTCCTAAAAACTCGCTGAAAAGTCTTCAGTTAATCCAAAATGCTGCAGCAAGAGTACTGACAGGGACTAGAAAGAGAGAGCATATTTCTCCTGTCTTGGCTTCCCTTCATTGGCTTCCTGTTAAATCCAGAATTGAATTCAAAATCCTGCTCCTCACTTACAAGGTCTTAAATAATCAGGCCCCATCTTATCTTAATGACCTTGTAGTACCATATCACCCTATTAGAGCACTTCGCTCTCGCTCTGCAGGCTTACTTGCTGTTCCTAGAGTATTTAAAAGTAGAATGGGAGGGAGAGCCTTCAGTTTTCAGGCCCCTCTTCTGTGGAACCAGCTTCCAGTTTGGATTCGGGAGACAGACACTATCTCTACTTTTAAGATTAGGCTTAAAACTTTCCTTTTTGCTAAAGCATATAGTTAGGGCTGGACCAGGTGACCCTGAATCCTCCCTTAGTTATGCTGCAATAGACGTAGGCTGCCGGGGATTCCCATGATGCATTGAGTTTTTCCTTTCCAGTCACCTTCTCACTCACTATGTGTTAATAGACCTCTCTGCATCGAATCATATCTGTTATTAATCTCTGTCTCTCGTCCACAGCATGTCTTTCATCCTGTTTTCCTTCTTTCACCCCAACCGGTCGCAGCAGATGGCCGCCCCTCCCTGAGCCTGGTTCTGCCGGAGGTTTCTTCCTGTTAAAAGGGAGTTTTTCCTTCCCACTGTCGCCAAAGTGCTTGCTCATAGGGGGTCATATGATATGATTGTTGGGTTTTTCTCTGTATTTATTATTGTGCGATCTACTGTACAATATAAAGCGCCTTGAGGCGACTTTTGTTGTGATTTGGCGCTATATAAATAAAATTGAATTGAATTGAATTGAATTGTCACATATGCTAGTCATGTCGCACCTTTTTTGTACTGCTAGACAGCACAAATCATTTCTAGTAGACAAAAAAGAGGGTACAGTACTGTAGTACTGTACCTGCTAGCATGCTAGAACTGCTAGCATACAGAATTGAGTGATAGATCAGAAAAAGAAATTCAGAAATCCCTCCACAAGTAAAGATGTAGCTGCTGCAAAACAGTTATTTAACTGCAGGTTGTATATATAGGTATATAACCAGAATACAAGCTGGCAACCAGTTGAGTTGAGTCCCCTATTAAAAAGACTTGTTATAGACAAGTTGCGCAGACAGCCTGTGCAGACTGACTGCAGAGAGATTGCATTTTTAAGTTAGATAGTAGTACATGCAAACCTTCACCAGTCTGTCTAAGAGTGACTACCCAACACACATAAAGGCTACCACCTCTGGGAGTGGGAGTGGACCCAAAAGCAGTTGTGATTTAAGTAAAGCTTTATTCAAGTTAGTGACATGAACCATAGGTGTGGGAACGTGGCGAGAGTCCCTGACGAGGAAGCAGCTGGAACAGAGGGACAGAATGGTTAATTTCAATAAATGGGTGAGGATGACTGAAGGCGAGTATGAGTTGGGATGATGAAGGCTTACTTGCAGGTGAGTGGGAGTTTGCTCCGGGGAGAGTATGACCTAGTGAGAGTCCGGCTGAATGGTGAGGTAAGTGAGATTGCTCTTCCAACCTTTTGTTTCCAGAGGTCCAGTGGTGGTGCGGCAAGCAGAAGGGCAGGCAGGTGAGAGCGGTGAGTAGCTGAGGTTCAACAGAGTGAGTTTGCAGGCTTACTTTTAGTGTCCAGCATCCAGAGGATTGAGTTGCAGGTAAGTGGATCAGAGTCTTGAAGGAACTACTGTAGAGGCATAAAGAGACACGAGTGCAGGGCAAAACCTGGATAACTAGAGTCATGGAGCCCTAGTTACCACCATGAGGTAGCTGATAAACTGGTGAAGAATGGCAGGTTGAACTGGTCCTAAGAACCATCCCACTCAAAGTCACTGATTTACAACAGGTGGAAGGATGTGGGTGTGGAACCAGGAACAAACCACCGGACACTCACTCGGATCATGACAACCACGAATGTCTGGACAGAGGTTGCCTTCCACACGGTAATTTAAAGTAGTCGTTGAACTACTTTGCAAAAAAATTAAATGCAATCACCAAGCACCCACTGATTATTCCTGCTCACCAGGAGGTTGCAGTCCTGTCTTAACTCTAGCGTGACTGAGCCCTTATGAAACAACATCACAAAACAACAAATGATACATGTTACATACAGATGTTTAAAATCCAAAAATAAGGTCAACAAACAGGTTTTTTGTAGTTGCACTGCGCTGAGTCTTGATCCTTGTTTTCTTTTTCACTTTGCTTTCTCTACAAAGCTGTTACTAATTATACAAACAAATGATTCCTTTTCTTAGTTTTCATTAGTACTTGGCTTCTTTCTCATAGTAAGTGTGATAATGTCTGTTCAATCACATTTGAACATTTTATTAAAAATCACTGTAATAATTAGCCTATATTTACACTAAATACCACCTGCACTGTTCCAAGATACTCAAACACCTATACTTACCCCTATCTGAGGAACATTGACTTATACAAGAAAAGTCAAAAAGATTCATATGCTTCAGATCTCTGCAGTAATATCTTTTCAAACACGAATCCTGGAGGCTTTTTAATGGCAATATTTAACAATCTTTGTACTCACGTAGAAGAGACAAGCCACAGCATGGCTGAGCCATCTGAATAGTACGATCCTCACTTGACACTCAGCAGGTAGGAAAATCACATTAGTTCCATACCTGACAACTCTTCTTCTCTTGCTCACGACGCACGATGGTCTAAGCTGATGATGTAAGGTGGAGAACATGCCCCCTACAGCGCACTGACGCAGTGGTGCACTATGTGGTGAATGAAATTTTTCAGCTGAGAAGTCGAACAGCGCTTCAAAATGGCTAACCCACTACATGGTGGACATGGAGCTAGACAATCTCAACACAGCACCTGACACCTTTAATGAAATGCTCCATTTGTACTCGGCACAGTGACACGGTGATGCAGTGAAGACGATGGCTTGTCCTCTCGCCTTCTCCAAATCAGCACAAATGATTCATGTGATTAATGCCACATCTGATCACGACAGTCTTATTTTAGTTCTAAAAAAGAAAAGACAAATTGCAGCTTTTTCTGTTTTGTTTTTTTGTGTGTGTGTGTGTGTGTGTGTGTGTGTGTGTGTGTGTGTGTGTGTGTGTGTGTGTGTGTGTGTGTGTGTGTGAAGAACAGGCCGACCTGTGTTTTTGTGTGTATGCATAGTTTCATCTGGGTTATGTATCCAGGGCAGCTCTGACCGATGTTCTCTTCTAGACCTGGAGTAGGTGTGATTTATTCCCTCTGTATGATCTGCACAACTCCTATTTTTTTCCACGCTTTGGGTGATTTAGCAGCAGGGGTATTAAGACAGATGTGGAACCAGAATCTGTTGAGACACACGGTAAACATAAAGTGTGTTTCTTCACATATGTACACGGGGATTTAATGCGATTTAATTTCTCGGTAACAGAAGCAGAAGTAAGAAGAAAAAGAAGAAGAAATACGCCTTCATCAGTGCGCTGCACTCTGCAATTAAATGAGTTTATTAAAATTAGTAATTAGAATGTGCCAAAGAAATACAGCGAAGCATAATATCATTTTATTAATATCAAACTAATTGCAGTAAGTAAATGACACATATGAGAAAATAAAATCTAATTACAGATGAAGTTGAGTCCTTTTTATTTAGGGAACCCCTAATTGCACATTTATAATTGGTGAAGCATAAGATGCCCCACGTCTGTGGACTCCTAATGGGGATCTAGAACTATAATTTCAGTTAAAAAAATAAAAACTTTCTTAATTCCCTTCACAATCATGACTCTCCAGAGCTAAAACCATTTGTGCTGTGTGTCACCTGATGAAGTGTGCTCATATGGCAGCTTGCACCCCCCTCCACCTCCACCTCTCTCCGGAGCAACGTTCACCACGCATGCAGCTAGCAAGCTGAGCTGAGTGGAGAGCTGAGCCAAGGGAGGAGAAGATGGAGTGCGGCTCCGCCTTTCTGTCTCAGGGTGACAAGGTTTCTCCTCCACACCTTCACATTCGTCTAATGAGGTGATAAAGTGAATGAATGAGGCATGAAAGGAGACATGCTGCTGGGGCCCTTAGATGCCACTCCCCACCCTGCATCATTTTGCTTCTCGGTACATTGTGGTTGAGGACAGAAAAAGGCTCACAGGAGGATGAGGCAATTTCTGCAATGTGTCTGCAAGACATTTATCCATCCTAGGTGGCATGCACACAGCCTATATGATATGTGCTTGTTACGACTGCTGTGGAAAAAAGGAGGACAGGAGGGCTAAGATGGGCAAAGATTTGTAAAATCAGAACCGAATTCTGGAACTGCTACAAAAGGCAAATGGTAGTGCTTTATAGTACACACTACCACCACCACCAAGAGAAAAGTAGGTGTTATTCACCAGCTTAACTCGGTACAAGTTCTTCTTGTCTCTGAATAACGCCGTGAAACAAAAGAGTTTCTTTCACTTTGACTATTCAGCCATGTAAATTTTTCACATTCGGCCATTTCTTTGTCATGAAAAGCAACCCACTCAAAGCCTTTTACTCAAGCAAGCCAGTGCTGTCGCTTTTGAGAGATACAGTACCGGCAGCGGTTGCCAAGCAAATTTATTAGGTGAAATTTAATTCAGACACTCTTTTTGGGGGTGAAAAAAAAGATACTGAGCCAAAATGACTTTTGATATTTTTAAACTAGGTATACTTTTCAGATTATTATGCCGCGGGTCATTGTTAAATTTCAGGCAGCTCATTTGGCCGTAACGGAGGACGTTTCAAAGAGAATGCATTTCTAATGTTTTGACATGCGAGATAAAGCAGAGGCTGTGTTTTTTAATTAGCAGAGTTGGAATTCGAATAGGCTCAGCATTTAAAGTGCGTTGGAGAAGGGGATTGTGATACCGTGCGATGATCAGTTGCGAAAGCACAAAACATCAAATATATCCTTCTGGCTCACCAACCGCCTCCCACAAAAAAGCCAGGGGGTATTAATGACTAATAGCTACCTGAGTCACGCTGTTAGCAGTGATTCAGATATTGACGTCCTTTCAATCACAGTTTGTTGCTTCCATTCAAAGTCTGAATTCCAAAACAATGTTGTGCGGCTGGAGGGTGAGGAAAGGTCTTGGTTTCGGACAGCTACTGCAGATTAGTGCGATTCTGGAAATAATGACTCTCTGCTAACAATCTAATCTGTCAGTCCAAACACTGAGAAAGGCTCTGTGTTTCACATCCCAGTGAACAGATTGGCAGATTGTCTGTAGCCACGACAGACTGTAGATCATATCCTTATGGTGCTTCCAGGGAGCTACAGTGGGGCTCGGGCTTATTAACCAAATCCTCATATCAAAGGAAAGTAACCGAGAAACATCAGACAGAAGACCATCTCAAACACAAGAGTCCTGTTTATAGTTCTTTTGCCTCTCGGTAACAAATATAGGGCACTGAGAAAAGCACCTACAGTACAGCGTATGCACAGCAGCTGCTTAAATGGGGAATAAATAACACCGACTGAACCTCAGCTTGAAGATAACACCCTACCCGGGGAGCAGAAGTGTAAGTGCTTAGCCCAGGAGGCAGGCCTGGGAGCAGAACGGCAGGAGAGCTCAATTGGTATTCCTGCTTGAGTTGCATCCCAGAAGGCCAGCCTTCATAAATAATATGATAATGCTGTATTTCCACTGCTGCTGAGGTTAGCTGTATGGCAGCTAAGGAACAAAGCACAGTACTATGAGAGTGACCCGAGGTGAGTGGCAGGGATTGGCAGCGGCGGGTGCATCTCAGGGTTATTGCGCTCGCCACCAGTCGGAAGCCGAGGAGACGAACGGCGTTGACAAGTTTAATCAAACTGTGTCAAGTTTGACAAGTGCAAGAACGGGACTGTAAAAATGTCTGACAACGGCCTGCGTTTATGCAGAAGGAGCAGCGCTGCTGGCACAGATCATTTACCCAGGGTTTGAGATCTGTCTAGAAAATGCTCAGGCCCCTTGTTTAAGCAGAGGGGATCTTAAGCTGCTCCTTTGCTGACCCAATCTTTCAAAACAAACCATGCTCCTGGCAGACAGGGTATAAGAGTGGAAACATCAAATTTAACACTGCCACAGGGCGCAGAGATGGGAAAATACAGGTTCAGTTTCTTCTTTCACCACCGGCAAGGAGGTGATGGCTCCCTGAAATCAACAGACACAGAGGCTTCAGAGGAGCTTCTGCAGAGAACAGCAAAAGCAGCAGATTCTGACATCTGTATGCAGCAGGGATTTCTACTGTAATGGCACTTTATCTCTTTGGGTTCACTGTAAGGATGATATGGATGTTAACAATGTATGTACAGTTATTATCCCATAGACTGTTTTTTTTTTTTTTTTTTTTTTATCTCTGTGTCATTCTTTGCCTCTCTCTTCCTCCCGCCCTCATATCTTTCTGGCTTCACTTCATATGTCACATTCAGTGTTTGTAATATTTTTAGCTCAAGTGTTTGCATACTCTGTCAGCAGAGGATTTTTTCCCTGACATATCACCCCAGAACAATATAGGGAACCACTTAGATGTAAGCGGTAGTTGCCAGCTGAGATGGATTTCGTAAACTGTAATTTAATATTGTGCAGAGTGTTCCTTAGTGTAATGGCTTTACATTTCACCGCGATGAAAATGCTATATGTGGAGACATAGTCTCACTTACAGCACATCGGCTACACAGTACTTTACATTATTAGAGGGTAAAGCTCTGATATGAGTGCTGTGGTACGCTCCATCGGGCGCATTTTTCCCAAACAATGAGCCCAACACATTTCTTTGATAGCTGACACAGCACTCTCTGTATCACACTATGATCACTCAGACTAATTTCAGGTCTTCTGAGGCTTATTTCTGTCATCGTTTCAAAGCTGAAAAGGTAGTTCCCCTCATTAACATATCTATATCCTTCATCTTTTTCAAGGATATTGACGTGTTTATGTTTACGATCCCTTAAGAGCATTTCCAAAAATCCTTTCAGAACAAGTTGGCTCCTGAGATTATTGCTACTATAAAATATTCAACAGTGAGTTGTGTTCTTCATTTTAACAATGATGTCATACACTTCACCTGGTATTGAGAAGATGCCAAAAAAATTGACAGTTTGTTTAAAGAAGTCTGTTCGCAATGTTATACTTGGATAATTTGTCTTAAAAGGAAGATTAATAATATTAATATTAATAATAATAATGTCTTTGGTATTTTGACCCACTTTGCTCCAACTTGTGGGCCTTAATGTCCAATAAATGGTGTCTACTGCTACAAGATACATTTTTTTCAGTGTTTTCAAAATCCTAAATGTTCAATACATATTTTGACCGACAGAGAGATATATTGCTTGTGTGTATGTGTGCAAAATGCACAAAAACCCCAAACAACAAACAAAAAACCTCTGAAACAAAGAGAACTGCGCTGCTTTTGGTTGTACTTGCCAACTGAAGTAAACAAGGGAAATAATACTAGTCTTCACCGCTTCCCTGTCAAAAAGAAGAGGAGAGCGCAAAGTGGCTGTGAATTAAGACAAGTTCCAACAGACGTTCGGTTTTGATGCTGTAGGTTATAAGCAAAGCTAAAATTAGGTGCTGCGTCTACAATTTTCTCACACAAAGAGTCCAAATGACCTGCGAGCCGGTGGTCATAATCTTGATCATGGAGGAACCTGACAGTTCGGTCAGTTCAGCCGTCTCTTAAGTGTTCAGAGTCTTTCAAGTCTTTTTGCATAAAGAAACACGACATTCAGCGAGCCGACCAGGGTGAACAAACTCTCGATTAGGATAGAGGACCAGTTGCACCAAAGCACTCTCACCGCTGCGCCTCTGTTATCGTCTTCTTTCTGACACACATTTGGAGTAATACCGTGTATAGTTTCATCCTCAGTTATAAATTGAGAATGCTGAACTGAGTGCATCATTGCAGCCATGTGACATCATTAGCCAGACTTCCAGTGTAAACAACAATGGCGGCCTGCCAGTGAAAGGATTTATTTCTTTTTCTTAATAAAAACTAAGACATCTGCAGCGAGGCTAATGCTATTTTAAGGTGTGCATGTTTTAGGAGATTTATGTGAATTTGTCTATAGTGTTTTACTTATACAGTTATTCACAAACTAAGTTTGTACATGACTCGATGCAGTCTTGAGTTAGTAGTTGGCAGAACTACTATTTAGCAGCAATAAGATGAAGTAATCATTTTCTATATGACTATCAGTTTCTCGCATTCTTGTGGAGCAGTTTTGGCCCTTTCTACTTTATGCTGCTTTATTGAGGTTTGTGGACATTAGTTTATGCACAGCTCATTTAAGACAGAATTTAAATCTGTTTGCAGTCTGGACTATGACTGGACCATTGCAACAATATGATTTTTTTCTTTTTCAGTCATTTTTTGTAGATTTGCTGCCTTTCTTTGAAACATTGTCCTGCTGCACGGCCATCCTTCACCTGTTGGGCAGATAGCTTCACATTTGACTACAGCATGCTTTGACATACTTGTTCAGTCTTTTGCTAATTGTACTGTCACATCTTTAACATTGAACATACTAACTGAGGTCTGTAGGGTCTGAGATGTAGCTCTTGGCTTTTTTGCCATGTCTGTGAGCATTTCACAGTCTGACCTTGGGGTGAAATTGCTGAGCATATCGACTCCTGGGTAGACTGTAGTTGTGTTTTAACACATACCTGAATGCTCCAGACCTGCAAAATGCCAAAAACATCTGTTTCATAGAGGTGCTCGCACTTGTTGATGATCAGTTAATCAAGTGCATCTGACTGGCAGCACCTGGCTGTTACTTAACCTCTTAATTCCTATAAAAGCAGTTAGGGTGCACTTTGTGTTTTACAGGACTGCATAAAGACCTGATTTTACATGATTTTATATTTAAAAGACAAACTGCAGCCTGCTTCTAACTCTTTTTCAAGTAATCCTTTTATGGCAAGAAAACGTATTCCTCCCACTTCATGCACATGCCTGTTATTGGATTTAAGATATGGTAGACATATCATACAGTTAGAAAATCATGGAATCAGCATTATTATTATCCAGCTGCTTATCAATCTTGCCATCAGCAGCTACCAACTTGTAATTTTTTGCTGCATCATCTCTTGAAAAAACTAAAACTTAATTTGAAAAGAGACATCGATCACCTTTGATCATCGATCAGAGGTAAACTAGAAGTTGTTGCTATCAGAAGGAAGTGTGGGTTTTAAATACATATTGTGACAAAAATACACACATTTTTACATTCATTATTTTCTTCTTATTATTCTAATTCCAACAAAAGCTGCACATTAATTTGACATTCAGTAGAGCCAATGGCAGATCTCTTGAAGCAAAAGCAGAGACGACATTGTTAAAGCTAAAAATATCTGAGAACGTAAATAAAATGTTCTTTCTCAAGGGCAGCTGTCAGTTTTCATGAAATCGTATGAGCAGGGTTGGAACCAGCAGCCACAGAGGTCATCATTAACAGAGATTAAGATGAAATTTGTTTTATTGGGGGATTTTCATTTCTGCTACCTGAAGTTTCATTACAACGTTTGTCCAGCTGACAGAAATAATGTTTAGTGGCTTTAGCTGATGAAGCTCTGAGGCTACTGTTCATGTGTCTTAAAGAAAGCAGAATGCTACATTTTGTTTATTTTATGGCATTAACAGCATTTCCCCAGTAATTCAGAGTCAGTTTGACATTCATGGATAAAAGTGTCAATAATCTGAGTTTCTCTCAGCCCTCTTTGTGACGTCTGTTGTCTGCTTGCTAGACGGACGCACCTGCAGTGTTTATTTCGATAATATGATGGCCCAGTATTCCAGAAGCTTTTGCAGTGTGTCACACACAGTCATGGGGAGAAGAACCAGTGCAGAGTGTGTCAGAGTTGATTTCTGCCAGCAGTGAGGGCAACACTCAAACCGCTCGATTGACAAAGTCTGCCTGGAGGCTCCATTTTGAGCAAAGGGGAGGGCTTCATCTCACAGTGAGGGCGCGATGTGGAATTTTACCTTTGCTGTCAGTGAAACACAATAGAATTCATGGCGGACTTAATATCGATTTGCTACAGAAGTCATTCTTTTCTCGCCCTCAGAGTTAAAAACAAAGCAAGCTTTTGTCTCTGTTTTCCCTCACCTACCTCCCTCACCTTGTATATTGCTGTGCATACGCAGCTGTTAAAACATTAAGTGAGATTCCTGTCATCCCCCAGCTTAATATGTTCATAATAAGCAATATATCTGCTGGAGTTTAATTGTGTTGTGATACAACACAGGCACTGAACAGACACAGGCTTTCTAAAGGTACATTAAGGCATTTTGCTTTCTTTTGCATAAATGCCGGTAGTCCTGCTAAGGCCAACTAATATGGAGAAGGGAAAAAAAAACTAATAAGAAATTCACAGCCCTCCAATATTCAATTTAATTCAGTTTTATCCATATAGTGCCAAATCACAACAACAGTTGCAGCAAGGCACTATATATATTGTAAAGTCCGTATAATAACACAGAGATATCCATCTACCCATCCTGTGTGAGGGTTATGGGTGGATTGGAGTTAAGCTATCTGTAATGGAGCAAGTGGTGGGGTACACCCTGCACAGTCTATTGCAAGGTTAACACAGAACACACACTATTCACGCCTACGGCAGATTTAGAATTAACAGTTAACCTAATAAGCATGTCGTGGGACTGCAGGGGGACGCTGTAGCCCACGTGGGTGATGGTGGTGCATGTGGGCTCTGCATAGGGGGGGCCCACATGCACCCCTATATATATTTATATATATATATATTTAACTTTAATTATTACATTGCATACCAAAATGTAAACAGGACTACTTTCATGAGAAAATTTAAAGAAAAAGTCTATATTTCATATAAAACATAAGCCAATATCTGGTGTCACAAAGTTCCCACCTTTGTTCAGTGATAGTCTTTCACAGTGGACATAGACACCAGCTATCAGCCACCACCACAGCAGACTTGAGATCTCTTCTCAGGGATGTCAATCCCCACTCACACCTTGCTTCAAGTGACCTCAATAGCTCACATGATGGTAGAGCGGGGCAATGTCTTACAGAGGTTTCACACCTTGGCTGTAGTGACAGCAGTGGCCTGTGCCTTTTTTCACACCTTGGCTCATGTGACAACTAACATGATTAATAGTGGGTTAATGACCCACAGGAGTGCCTCTAGGGGTTAAATACCTGGGACTCTCTTCAGTTATTTTAGAGCTGAGGAAGCGTCTTGGATGAGAGGCTTCACAAACCTAAAGGAGATCAATTGCCTTCTTTTCAAGCAGTTGAAACTACAATGACCCGGATGAATGAGACCCCAAACAGAGATATGACAAGGTAGTAAATACATTAGAGGGTTACCTAGGCAACGAGAATGTAGGCTAGCAACTGACTGTCATCTTCAAAGTGATGACTTTTATGATGGAATCTAAATGCCAGCATGACCTGCTATTCCAGATGCCAGCGGATGATAATACAATTCCTTTATATGGTGCTAAATCTCAGTCAAACCTGCTCCTTAAAAAATGCCACCAAAAATATACACATCATTCATGATGCTGACTGGTTTCCATTCTGTGATTTATTTTTAGCTAGCTCTGCTTAGCAAGCTAAACACTATACAGTTAATCAGTGCAATGGCTTCCAAAGTATAGCATTACTGTAATCACATTTACATTTTTCAGTAACCCAGCGTTGTAGTGTGTTACTGTGCTAAATTCAGTAGTCACAGTTGAAACTATGCCATTACGTGTATTATAAAGGTTCTTCAGCTTTCAGCACGATGTGCGGGTAGAACGGTTTGAGAGCACAGAGGAGGAAGACGGTGGCGCTATCTACACAAGAGTGTAGACATGGACGTCACTCTTATTTTGATTTCAAGAAGGACCAAGAGTGCGATGGTAAAGTGCAAGCTGCATCCAAGACGGAAACAATATTTCCTCCCAAGCATCAGGTAGCATGCTAGCTAAAGCTAGCAAAAAATCCAGAATGATGCTAAAGCTGAGCAACCCCAGCTCTGCAGACGGAGGTAGCAAAAGCAGTTATGAGGAGTGTTGCTTGGAGCATTACATTTCTACTTTCCATTTCTACTTGTTCTTTTGGCTGGTTTTCAACTTTGCTTTGTGTTATTACGTTTTGTGTTCACACATAAGCGCTAAAAGAAAGATTGTGTGTTTGTCCTTATTAGGATAGGGATTTACGTGGGACTAGGGCCTCATCTTTCAGATCCTTTTATAGAGTAATGACAAACTAATGGCAGGTAAGTAATGAGTAGTTAAATGAATCACTTTTTTCAGTGAGTAACGCATCGCACTGCTTTGAGTAATAGCCCAAACTCTGGTGGTCGGCCTTCACATTGTTCAAGTGGGTGAATCAGTCAGTAGGACCCATGTTCCCTGTATGAATTTGAAATCATTCTTGATATCCTCAGCAAAAATAATGATTTCTTGCTTTGGTTGTGTATCAACTTCATACTCTTGTGCTGAGTGTGGATGGGTAGGTGTTGGTTTTGTTTTAAATGAAGATCTCGTGGGAGATTAGTGATGCAGTTCAGATTTCAGAACAAATAATGCTTCTTTTTAAAAAGTAATTATTTTGTTAATGCTACTGTATATCACTTCCATATCTTTAATTTGTAACTAAATACATATTTGTGTTACTCTCTGTTGCTGCAAGTATAGTTTATTATTCATCTTTGCATTTTATTGCGAGTTCAAAGTCTCTGACTCACCACTGCATTTATGATTTGGTGGGTTGACCATCACTAACCACTCTAAGAAAACAATACTGGTATATTTCTCTGTAAATCCATTCTAACTAAAAATTGTCTGTCCCAGCACCAACAGTTACCAGCTACGCTCGTCTAAACGGTTGCTTTTTGATGTGCCTGACAGTTCTGACAGATCTGGGGAAACAGCATTTTCTTACTATCCACCTTAAACATGGAATACTTTACAGAAAGAACTAAATTTAAACACGCTTCTTTTGATGAATTTAAAGGCAAAATAACGAATGCAGTGAAGGAGACTTGTAGATGTTTCTTTTGAGAAGCTATTTTAATGTTTTATGTCGTGGATATTTAGATATTGTGGATTTGTATTTTACGTTATATACATCAGTTTGGCTGCTATCTTGTAAAAGAGATTATGATCTCAACCGGACTTCCTGGTAAAATAAAGGCAACAATATTGAGTTCCTATCCACAATCTGAAGAGCCAGTTTGCTTTTGTCAGTACTGTACAAGAAGCATTTACTAACCTCACCTTTAAAATAAAAAAAACACCCACAAACGGCGAGGTAGCACTGCTAAACTACCACCTTAGTGAAAGTGGTCCTTAGGATTCAACACTATGCTAATCAGTACATCTATAAAATCTATGCAAGCACTTTAAGTAACACTTAAATGCAGACTATGAATGCAATTTCTAGGGGACATGGTTGGCCAAGTCGCACATTGCGTAATGCCTTTTTAATAGTTATTCTGCAAAATGCAATCATTTACAGAGTAATGATTCGGTTCTTTTGATGATTTCATGCACCTCGAAAGCTTGAAAAAGCTATGATGCGCTGAATTCTGACACCATTGGTCATGTTTCTAGGTGTTCCACTCTCAATTCAGGTCAATGTGGGACGCTGTGAAGGCACTGGTGCAAGAACGCTTGAATGTCCATCAATATTCTTCACTCACTAGAGAGACATGTTGAAAATCCCTACAGAACCAGAGAAAAAGGGAGAATGAAGTGTGTTAAAAAAGCCCACTGGGTGAGTGACAAGTCACAGAGAGGCAGGAGGACATTGCATTGCCACGCTGACATTCCCTCTCTGTTAGGGAGGTTACTGCCAAAGATATAGCAAATCCTGTGGCGCTTTCACAGGGAGCAGCTGACACACACGGACGCGCAAACACACACACATTGGTAAGCTTCATAGCTCTTGTCGAGCCACTTTAACCTCAGCCTCACCTCATGCGACCCTTAACCCTCACCTTTCTTTTGCTCTCAGAGTTTTCAGGCGTCCTGTACCAAGCCAGGTATTTCTAATTTGCCCCTGTGCCCCGTGGGCTTGAGGAGTTGTAGTGCACCGGCTGTAAACAGTAGGTGTGACATGGCAGATGGAAGGAGCGGTGGGAGACTAGGTGAGTCTTGCTGTCCTATGGTGAGTCCCCTGGGCTGCAAGTGGAAAGTGACCGCTGTAATTAATCCATTTTCACCACTTTTTTATACTCCAAATATTGAGCCTCATGGGTGTTCACTGAAGGACACCAAGTACAGCAAATTTCAACTTTTTTTTAACCTCTCTCGAATTGGTGGGCGACAGAGGGAGAGATACTGTGTGCAGGCTCAAAGGTAATACTACAGAGCTGTGGTAAATGGAGGTCACATTGAACTAAACTGAATGAAATCTAAACATTTTTTGCATGGCTCAGTTCGAGATGGTTCTCATACATCAATCAAGTTACAATGTAATGCATAAAGGATTCAAAGACACTGGAAAGGATCATCTTCCCAGTGCAAACGTTTGAATATCTGGAATGTCTTAGGAATTAAACAGTCTTAGACTAGGCTTCAACCCTTTGTTACAATAATTGTGATGCTGCTGAAATGTGCAAATCAACTTTGCTGCCCACAGTTAACAGAACACCATCCTCATTTTTTGTGCCCGCAAGCAACTCGACACACACTATCACAGACAAACCCAGAAACTGGTTGAAATAATCACATTTTTCTCCCCCTTCTGCCAGTTCCCCTTCTTAAATCTATTCAGATCTCAGAGGTTGCACAGAAATTTCCATGTTGCATCATAATGAAAACATCAGATGAAAGGAAGGAACTCTTTAAAAATTGTCCCTACAGATTAACAGTGAAGCGGCAAGTATTAATTCACAGAGAACAAAGGGGAGGTGTGCTGTACAAGCATGTACACGACAAAGAATTAAGCTTGCAGTGGCCAGGTGGGCCGCTGAGTAATGAGAGAATGTACACAGAAAAAAAAAAAGGGAATCATTTCAGTTTGTGCGTGAACATGCTCACTTTGCCTGGTTAATTTTTGCTATTCAGTGAAAAGAACTGACCTCTAATTAACACAGGCCAAGAGTTCAAAGGTTACGGCAGTACAGAAGAAGTGCTCTTTTTTAAACAGATGACTGTTCTTGATAATATTTTCCCTTCTGCCTTGAGGTTTATAACTTTATTGCTTGGTGAAAACAGTTCACCTGAATATTATAAGATACTGAAATCTCTTTTCATCAAGGATGCACTGATCACATTTGCATAAACTGGAGATATATAAGGTGCTGAAGGCTGGAGGCAATTGTAACAGTCTCACTTTCTCCAAAAGAAACAAGCCAGAGGGGTGAAACTGTACTCATCTCTCACCCAAAGTCTATACACTAGTGCCATACCTACGTACAACGCACAAGTAAGCCTAGAGTGTGTTACTCACCCACAGTATGCTCACTTAAGTGTAAAGTAAGTGGGCATAGTGGAGCACATGCAGTGTATTCACTAACTGCGCCCAAGCAGCTACGCCTTCCCTGCTGTATTAAATTAAAAATGCATGTGAGCTTCCAAAAACGGTCCCATTTAAATCAAAGAATACAAGAAGTAGAAACCTCATTTAGGAGCTCTTTTAAAAAGAAAATGTGTGCGTAAAAGAGAGTGCGAGAGCAAAAGAGAAGATTTAGGATGCTGAGACAATCCGAAGCTTTTGAGGGCTGGATTGTTAGCGCAGTGTGACAGCAGGCCAGCAGGGGAGTGAGGTGGGGGGACAATTGTACTAGGGAATGGATGAGGCAGGCGTCCTAGTGTGAGTAGGCCCTTACTCTGCACGTGCTCAGCAGGGCTTTCTTTCTGGCTCTGGAACAGGAACGAGGTCTGTGCACCCTTATGGACGTAAAGGATTTTGGTTCTGCTGCCTAAAGTTTAGACGACTGCAGCTTTAAACTTACATGAATTGAATGGTTTGGTTAGTCGATGACAAAAACAATTGTAGACAAGAAGAATTTTAGCACAGTGCTGCTACTGCACAGTAATAGTAAAATAGTGTAGTTAGTTTTACAGGTCATTTTAAAAAAGTTTTCTAAATGCAAGCGCAGGCAGAAGCTGAAAAATTAAGGCACACCCTTTTTTGGGGGTGTCAAATATCAGTACAATTAGCAGTTAACTGCACGTTGCAACATCAGTAAATCCATTTGCTCACTTAGTTTAAATATTTTACTCCCTATATTTTGTGCTCTCTCTCACAACAAAACCCAGCTTGTGCTTAGTAAACCTGACTCATGGTTTTCTCTTAGAAAATGGACATCTTACATTAAAATGTTTTATTTAATAAAGGAGCTTATCAATAAATATTTACTGTATAAAATAAAGTCTAATATAGGCATTTTATGTGCATACAAAGTTAGACATTAACAAAACTTATAAAACTTACCAACATTTCTTTCATTGTCATTTAGCCTGCATAGTTTGTTTTAAGTAGTTAAATAATATGTCTGACATCTGGAGTCATTCTAACCTTATAAAATAACTGTGATAAAGGTAACTCGATCAGATGTACTGGTGTGCTTAAATAAAGCACATTGCCACAGTGGATTAATATGAAGCTTTTTTCAGTGTTGGAGCATCTATCAAGGACACAGTTTTCAATAGAATATTATTTTGTGCGTAATAGTAAAAATATATCAGTTGTACTCGGTGCACATGTATTTTTCTTATATCAAAAGATGGCTATGTTTTAAGTAGTCTATGAGCTATGATGAAAAAAGTGAAAAAAATATTACAACTGAGCCCAATTTCCCGTAACATTAGGATAAGTTTATGAAGAACATTTATCCATCTAGTCTGCTCTACTATTTATGAACCCTGGTATTCGCACTGTACAATAGATGGAAAAAAGGAAAAGAAATTCAGGTAAAAGCACAATGATCAAATCAAATAAAATGTTGTATTAAAAGCAGTCCTTCCATTTTTTTGGTGTCCTTTCAGACTTCTTTGTAACGTGGTTCTAAATTCAAGCACTCTTTGGAAAGTAATATTTATCAATGGATGTCATTAAAAAAAAGAAAAAAAAAAGATTAAAAATAAACCTAAAAAAACAAAAACACACACCAAAACAAATAATAAAGAAAAAAGACAGTGCAGATCTAATATGCTCTTTAAATATGTGAATTTCAGTGCATTCACTCTACTATCACAATGAACATATAGCAAGTTGAATTCAGCACAGGTTGAAAGTACAACTTTAAAAGGAAAACTCGTCTCTTTTGGAATTTCTTCTTTAAAAAACAAACAATTAAAACCAACAAAACAAACAAACAAAAGAGAAAACAAAGCAAACATTTAGTTTCATCAGTAAACTGGATGCAGCTTATAGAGAATGAAACGCTGTCAAAGATCTAAGTGCATCAACGTCATTAGCAAAGCCACATAGCTGCATCATCAGTCTGTTGTTAAAGATTAACATTTGACATTGTGACTCAGATTAACAACTGAAATGGTTAAAGGAGCACATTCAAGCGCACAGCCACAGAGTTCCTTTGAAGACAGATAGAAATCATTGAAGCGAGAACATCAAACTGAGTCTGTCATCGTGTACACACCACGGCTTCTGTGCCAAGTAATATCTGTCAGAGAATAGTGTGATCAACAGTATTAAAAGCCCTGGAAAAGATCTATAAATAGGAAGCAATAATTGCCTATGAATTTCGGGAATGTAAGTCTGTCTGCCTCCTGACGGGAAGGCTTTGTCATATTCTGAAAATGCCATGATTACTTAAGGTGCTGTGTTAAATATCACGTTGTACAGAGGCAGCAAATCAACCTGATCTTTCATATCCCTGGGTTGTTTTTTAAAAATACTGTCTTTTAAATTGCATTGTCTTTGCTTGCTTGGGGGGGGGGGGGCTTTGCAGTTATAACACTAAAAAAACAAAAACAATGCATAAATTGAAGTGCTTCTGACAGACAAAAATTCTCTTATGAACAATGCACATACTGCCGTGTAAGGAAATGTGTTGGATTTCAAACCCCCCCGCCCCCTCCCCTCTGCCAGACAGTAAAAGCAACAGAAAAAAGAAGACACAAAAAGGAGGGATTACTAAATATTTGACAAACACTCGATTCTTATGCGTAACATTAACAGAGTCCAGGTGCTGTTAGGCTTACTTTTAACATATTGCTGCTAATTAATATTTGCTTTGTAAATATCGAATCATGTACATACGTTCACCTGAAAAATTCATAAGTCATTCCCATTCCTTGGCAACTGCAGGGACACAAAGCTTTGTCTGATCGTTTACTGATAGAATCAGCATTAGCTATACCGTATATAGGAGTAAATTGCCAAAACACAGGCATGAAACTGCCTCACTGCAGGGTAATAGAAGATATTGCTTCCATTGATTTAATTTTAATTCAGTAAGGGGCGCTTTCAGGATTTTTTTAATGAATGGGACACAGGCGGGCCCAAGGACATGATGGCAGAGAAGGGGGGCGGGATATTTAATAAAAAATAAAGACAGTGTAGAAAATGTCATAGAAACCACTGGGCATGCTTCAAGCTCACTTTATGTGATAAGAGCTGTACAAGAGTTTAGATATAATGTCGTGTTTTCATTTCCTAACTAAAACCTGTAAATAACAAGTATGCAATGCAAAGTACAATATTTACATTCAAAATATAGTAAAGAGTGGAAGCAGAAAGTAGCATAACTTAAAAATACATAAGTTGCAGTGAGAGCAGAAGGAGGTATTTTATTATTTCTATTATTTCTATTATTGTTTTATTATTTTATTTATTTAAAAGGGACAGTGTCCAAGCACAAAACATGAAACTGATGTAACGCACATAAGTTTATAGCTATTGTTAATTTTCAACCATTGTCCCTTGTTGGGCTTACAATCACAATACATACATTTTACAATAAAACATAAATTTTCATAGAAGCAAAATACATCATAAATACAACTAAAATTAATAGACAATAAATTTAAAAGAAACAAAAACAACAAAAACAAAAAATCATTAATTAAAATGACTACACTCTGATTTCCCCTTAACCAAACTTATACAGATTAGCCACCTAGCTTAATCGTTTCTGGTGATTAAGGAGCCTTAAATGTGCCTAATATGTTATTTGCTCTCTACCAACTTCTTGGTTTTAAATATGTTATATTTCTCCTCCTGCTGGTAATGCAACTTCTGTATACAAAGAAGCAAAGTGGGAGCTGCGTGTCTATTACACGCTTTGCCGTGATACTGGGTCGCTTATTCATTAGTGGGTCGGTAGGTGAGCGGTCCACCGTCGCCCACCCCCTCAAGATACACCCATGAATTCAGTGGCTGTGGATTCTTCCTCTGTTGACCATGAAAGCCTCAGGGTCTCAGTGCAAACACAAAAGCACAATGACTCGAACTGGGGAGATTTGTGTGCACGTTTCACATCTCTACACGACTATTTCATCTGTGTAAGAGAAAATAATTGAACAAAACCTGAAGAACCCTGTTAAAAATACAGGCGCTAAAATCTTTAACACGATAGATGCAGGTTGTGTGAAAAAGCATTCTGTTAAGGTTTGCAAACACTTCATTCACTGCAAGTTTTTAAAGAATTCCCTTCATGCATATTGTGTTTGCCTTAGGGCAGTATAAATGAACACGAGAAGAGCAATTCTTCACCAAGTCTAGTAGTAGCAAGCCCATTATTACTGTACTTGAATACACACAATAATTATAGCTATTCAGTGACTTTTAAGTCTTAATTGGTTTTCTTCTGTACAGTTCCTGTGATATGTCATTTATTCTAACCACAACTATTAAACGGAGGCTAATGATCAGTCAAGTGAGACTTCTTTCACAGGGTTCAACAAGTAATTCCCATAACTGAAGTTTGGTTTGTTGACATAATTTTCTCTATCCGCGGCAGTCAATAAATCCACTGTAATCAAAACGGCTGGTTTTGTTTGTATGCCGGCAAACTGTAGAGATGCTCTCTGACATCACTGGATATGAAAGGACAGGGCTGAAAATGTCAGTACTAAGAAGACATTTTTAGCTAATGACATCAGGAACATTTGAATACAGTTCGTGCAGTAGGGAGCATGACGGTAAGAACCAAATAAACTGGAGTATTTCTCTCAGCATTACAAATGCTTCAATGCTCTAGAGCAAGTCAGGTGATCTCCACAGTTGCTAAGAACTGAAAAAATCTGTACCAAATCCAGTCACCGCTCTGGTGTATGTTGCTCAAAGATGATTGGTGTTCCCCGACTTGACGACAGTCGTGCAAACAGTTAACACATGATGCCCTCAGCATGGCACTGTTAAAGACTGGTTTGAGAATGTGGGTAAAATATGCATGATGTAAGAAAGCCAGCCTGTTGGCAAGTGTTTGTTCTAGCGTGATAAATTGTCTTTGGCACCTGATATTGGCGCCATTTACCTGTGCCACTGTAAAGTTTGCCAAAGCGCTCTTTAAGAAAGATTATGATATTTACGTGTATGACAGAGCGCTTGTTTTGTCGCTTCCGTTTTCAGCAGATATCCTGGTGTGTGCGTGTGTGTTTTCAGATTAGACCTATTTATGTCTGAAGCGGTGAGACCAGCGTCTGCTTGTCAAGGTGTTGTGTTAAGTGTTACTTTGCTGCTTCTTTAATCATTCTGCTTCACTGAGAGCAGACCTGACAGCAGACTTGCGGTAAAATGCCAACCACGGTGCAGATTAGGCACATCTTTCAGGGTGTCTAAAAATGTTTGCTAGTCGCAAAATTGAAATTCTCTCATTTATTTTACATGGTGACACAATAATTTATTATGCTATTTCTCATTAACAGTGTGTCAAATGAAGTTGACTGGGGAAGCACATTTGTAGCTTCATCATATAACAGTATTGTGTCGGGCTTGTCACAGTTTGTAAAAGCCACACACTTTGTATTGTGCCTGCTCTACCGGCCTGCATTTGAAATATTTATTGAGTCTGTTAAGGTGATATGCAACCTGTAGCTAGCTGAAGGCACCAATCGCACATGCTCTCAAACCTGTCTTACCCATGGCATGCCCTCGTGGTTTGCATTTTAAACCTTTGAGTTTGACATTGTGGCCATCTTGGTGCCACAAGTTCTAATGTGTTAGCTAATCTTGGCAAAGTTCATTAGTAAATCCCCGGTCAAACAGGCGTAGAAACTGGTGGGCAACTACCTGGTAACCACTGGTTGCTAGGGAAAATGTGCAGTCACTGTGAAGTTGATTGCTAAAGCTTCAGTACCACACGTCCAGAGGCTGATCAGTGACCCCCTGCTGGCCACCAATCGCTGAGGACAAATTCCAGTTTTTCTGGCGAGAGGTTGTTGGAGGTTGAAGCAATGTATAATATTTTGCTAGATACTTTACAGTACACTAAGTTACATTACTTGTTACGTTACTTTCAAGTTACTCCGTGAAATGACCTGAAATGTAATGTCGCTTTTTGTATGAACACAAAAGGGTGAAAAGCAGCTCAGACTTCAAAGTGATTACCAGTGAAGAAACATGTACAGGTAGAAATGGAGACTCGTAATGGAACACATTGTCACATAATTACCAGTTAATAATGTAAACCTGAAGCCACATGCTAACACCAATATCTGTGCTAATGAGGGCAAACATATGATGCAACTGTAAGCCCTAATTCAGTGTAGACAGGTTAGCTCTAAAATTAAAACAAAACAAAAGAACACCTCTTTTTACCATGTTTTTTTTTTCTTAATTGTTCTTAAATGAATCATTTTAACATGAGAGTCCATGAGTACTGCCTCACTTTTGTAGCCAGTCTCAAGTGGCCATTTAGGAATTGCAGTTTATGATACTGTCACAGGTTCTCAGTTAGTATAACAGAAAAAAGCATAATTAAAGGAAGGGGTAAAAATGAAGCATATTTTACCTTCCAATGGGCCTTAAAACACTTGCTCTCGCCAATTAGTGAGATAAAAAGAATCCACACTGTCCTTCAAGCATTACCATGTCAGCTCGGTTGCATACCAACATAAGTCTGAAATATTTTAAGAAGGGTAAACACTTCAAACTGGTTTCAAAATTGTTGCTTTTCTGATCTACAATGTCACTCCATTAGCTGTGAGCTCAGCTGCTTTATCACTGCAAAATGTACTTAGGCTGACTACACTGAGTGTACATGTGTTTCATACTTTTTGCTGGCAACGTTTTTTAGACATGAAGCTATAAACAGGCAGCAGTCAAACTACTTAAACTACATAGTGGCATTTATCTGAAAAAGGCGCCTTTAAATGGCAGTGACATACAAAACTGTGTGAGCTGTGTGTGTTTGAGAGAGAGAAGGGATGCAGACAAAGAAAATGCTTGCAACATGGGAACAGATAAAGCAGACTCGTCTACATATTTAGTCCATTCAGCCATTTTCCTTTGACTCCAATCTAGTCTGAGCTTCGCATCGTAACACACAAGCATGAGAGCGGTATAGATGTTCTTATCTAAGCCTTTGCAAGAAAATATGAAATTATTCTAGTAATTGATCCATTCAATTTCACTGCAAACTGAGATTTCTATTATAGCTGTGGTACTCAATATCAACAATACTGGGTTGTGCCAAACAATTTCTAATCTGCTTCATTTATAATTTTGGTTCTGATTGGGTAACTGAAAAATCCTTAATCGTATCTTGTTACAGTATGGTTGAATAAGCCAAAACATCGGGATGTAACACTGAGTAAATTCTGGTCTTTGCAGGGATCAAATCGGCAAGCCTCCAGTCATGCAGCTAATCTCTAATCACCCTGTCGCCTTGCCACCTGCTCGCCTCAGTATGTAGGCTTTATATATTTATGTTTGCTAACCACAATAGAAGTTGACTGATGGAATTACTTATAGAAGCATGTTTTCAGGTAACGTGTTAATCTCATGTTGTTGAGAGCTGAAAATAATAAGACAAGCTATGCAGATTCATTACCAGTCAAGTGTTCATGTATTCCATCTTGTTGTACTGTAGGCCTATAGTGTGTGTGCGTGTGTGCGCGCACGTGTGTGCACGCAAGACAGACCTCTTTCTCTTCACTGCCTAAAGCTTGATAAACTGTGAGGTTGCCATGGCAACCGCTCTTCACAGGCACTCAGATCAGTGGCCTTCTTTTGCGATAGCTGCAGAGCCTGTAAGACTGCACGTGAAGAATTGCAGTATTCTCAGTTGCTGAATGCTCCAAGCAACTTCGCCATTACTTTTTAACAGTTTCACTAATTCTGCTGTGCAGTTATCAGGAAAAGGCTTGGCAGCAGCGTCGTTTCACAGGACAAAAATGGGAATTCAGTTACCTGTTTTGGCAGAGCGTCAGATTTTTCACATCTTTTCTGTTTCTTTTTCTTTCTTTATTTAGATGAAACATATCTGCATTATAAAAGAGTTATAGTGTTTGTATGAATCTGCTAAGCAATCTTCAACAGACAGATGACAACAGGCTGCCCTGTGAGTCCCAGTAAATCCTTATATTAAATGGTACACACAGGGATGCTGTGTAAGGGGTGCTTGGCTTCCTCTGTGTGTTTGTGCATTTAAATTTGATCACTCTCTGTCACTTTTTTTGTGTGTGTGTGTAAATATGAATTTCTGGGTCATATGTTTGGAACAGGAGAATGGCACTGATCTACACAGGAAGACATCAAATTTTCACAAGAAGTAAAAATAGAAAATAAAGCTCCACAAGCAGGGGGCTTCTTGCGGCGCTGCTAAGCGCAACAGTGCCCCCGCCTGGTGGCTGACTATCTAGGTGACTTCTTTATCCAAAAATAAATAAATAAAAATACAAACACATACACAGTTAAATTGTTACTGGAGGAAGTGAATTACATTAAACCATACAGAACTGAATGCCAAAAGCATCATCTCCATCTGTAAACAGTAGGATTATGCCACAACAGTAAAGAGCACGTGGCACGAAGCATTTAGAGCTCTGATGTGTCTATAGACAAGTTACAATGGACCTGAGGTCAAAAGATTAGCTTTACCTACCAAATTAATGTTACACACCACAGGATGATAACCAGGCACGCACATCTGAGAAATCTCTTGAATGAAGAATGAAGCCAATTTGTCAACATTTGCAAATGTTTCCATCTTGAAACGTCTCCAGTGCTTTTTCTGAAGTGATAAATAGTCAGCGGGACTCAAAACAAACAAAAAGACAAATCTGACAAAAACAACTTAAAAGCTTTGCTGACTTTCCTCCAAAACGAGGACCTTCTACCTCATTGTTGTTGCAGAATTCTCCCATAGATTTCACTTCAGGATGTTCTGAATGTCATGCCTTATCATCAATACCATGTAAATGTCACATCTATCTATCTATCTATCTATCTATCTATCTATCTATCTATCTATCTATCTATCTATCTATCTATCTATCTATCTATCTATCTATCTATCTATCTATCTATCTATCTATCTATCTATCTATCGCACATTTTTTACTCTTATTGAGCACTTAGGGTGCTTTGATACTACAAGTCACCCTCGCCCTTTCAAACAGTTTTTTATTCTATGCATTTAATTCCTTTTTATCTGTTGCACAGTCTCACATGGTGATAGATTCACTGGGGGCAATTTGGGGTTAAGTCTCAAGCTTCAGGTCTGGAGGAGCCAGAGACCGAAACACTGACCAGATGACCTGCTCTACCTCCTGAGCCGCAGCTGCCCTGCGGTACGTTAAATCAAAGCTACCTAATTTATGAATCAGTTTTGAAATATTTATAAATTCCCACTGGCGTGAATTTGGAGTCATGTTTCTGTCCCCTTGTTCAATGTAAGTCTATAGTCCTTTTTTCCTCCACTAGCTTGAGAGAAATATCTGAAAGCAGGTAGTTTTTTTTTTTTATAGAGTGATTTCCTTTTAAAACAGCTGCCCGCTGTTGCTTGAAACAAGGTTGATGAGAGTGGTGAGACTGAATCAAAATAGACTGCGAACCAGAGAACCAAAAAATGAGCTGAAAGATTTTGTAAAGCTCTGCAGGTGATAATTTGCATCCCTAAAAACAGCTCGTCTCACTTACAATTAGTCATGCAGTCTTAGTAATATAAAAACATTTATTATAACTGCTGTATAGTAGTTTTGTTTTTCTAAGTCGTACTAAAATTTACATCAGCCGTGTAACTGTGCATGCAAAATTGCTAACGCTGAGGTACCGTGCAGCCAATGATCTGCAGGCAGATCTGAGCGCTCACGTAGCTTTTTTTTCACTTTGTCAGAGTTTTTGACGCCTCACCAATACTTCTACGGTGGGAACACTTCTTATTGATAGGATTTGGGTTACAGTAGTCTTATTCAAGAGGGTAGGAGGAATCCATGCAGCAGCTAGGGGCTACCAGTGGGTTTATGGATGTGTGATCTACTTTTTGGATAGCTGAGGATAATCCTAAACTATTACGGAAGCTAAAGCTGCCTCAGTAAAATTGCCTTTGTGTTTGGTACTAGATGGGATTTGGAAGACATCACACAATAACACACACACATAGTATTGAATTTTACATCACAGGCTGAAACAGGCGCAGAAACTCTTCATGTAGAGGAAAACTCTTACAAAAGGAAATAGTGGAAATATATTGAATAGAAATGCTCAACATAGAGAACTGTGCAAAAAACTACCCTGCTTTTCTTTATATTTTGCCAGGAAAATGGGAGATAGATACAGCGATTTATTGAAACGTGTGCAAACATACGTGGAAATGCAATATGTGAGTACTGACAAAAGTCAATATTTGGTGTGTCCATCTTTATTCTCCAATGCAGCCTGAACTCTCTTTTTCTGGTAATTTCTTTAAGTAGTCCTCAGGAACAAATCTCCAGGCTTCTTGAAGGAAACTCAAAGATCTTCTTTGGATGTTGGCTGGTTTTTTGATCCACTATGCAACGCCGTCTGTGTTGCATGGTGATTGCAGAGTCTGTTGTAAAGTCTGGCAGTACTTTTCTGTGTTTATAATGTCAGAAGGTTTGACAAAAACCCAACACCACTGCTGAAATTCAGCCCCAAGCCATGACCATGTAGACACTCACATACTGATACCAATTTGAGCCAGAAGTTTCAAATTTGGATGACTCCATTAGAGCTGTTCCCACTTATTTTCCATCCAGTTCTTGTGTCTGTACTCCCTGTTTCCCTGACTTGAGATGGGCCTCTCGACAGCCACCCTTCCACTGGGACCATTTCTGATGAGTAGGTGAACAGTAGATGGATCAACCAAAGGCCAGACGCAACCGTCAGGTCCTCTGTCAGATCTTAAGTGGACGTGCCTTTCAGCTATCTGCAATAGATAGTTTTTCAGGCCTGCCACCTCTTCTTTTGTCCTCCACTTGTCCAATTTCCTCATTTTTTTAAGGACACTGCACATCATGCCAAGAGATGCAGAGATGAAGTTTTTACCAGAGAAAAACTTTGAAGGACCTTCAGACAGTCTGAGCTATCGCTCCAGAAATACAACTGAGTTAAAAAACAATGCTCACCCTCTGTGTCTATTTGACATTTTTAATAAATGCATGTTCACATAGGACCACTAATACCAACTAATGTAGCAAATACGCCAAGATTTCTATAAGACGCTTTAAAGGTTTACAAGATTTGGAATTCAGCTGCCAGCTGAGTGTTTGCTTCGCTTTCATCAGTGGAAAATTCTAGCATTCGGGCATCATCATCCCCACAAGTGGATAACATCCACTTTCTGCTGCCTGTGTTATGCCCTCCACCATTCATTATCTCTTACTGGCCTAGTTTAAATTAAATAAGGATTATTTTGAATCATGCAATGCTCCAATAGACTCAAAGAATGAAAATATGAAGCTAGAAATGAACATAATAGGTCCCTTTGAGTGTTCATTAACTAATAGTATGCATTAGCTTTGTTAAGTTGTTAACAAATACACCAGATAACAACTATGTCTGCTTACAACAGCATTAAAGTTTGCTATACCAATTTATTAAGAACTCGTACAGTAGAGGTAAGCTCTTTGTGGCTGCTCCTTCATTCACAAGGGGTCACAACAGCAGGCAGTTTGTTTTGGCAGAGCTTCCGGACACAATCCCAAATACGGGGTGTTATGAAACGTTTCAATATGGAAAATATAGGAAATCAAAGTCTGAAACTTGTCCTTTTCAGTATCACAGAGGTCGGACGTCTATACCAGCCCTTAAAAAGTTCAGAAACACTGCACTTGCTGCAGCTCTCACAGCTCCAAGGAAACCACAGTGGTCACTAAATTGACACTGAGAAACAAACCTAATTATACCCGTAACAGTAAACTTCTTGCATTAATTAACTACAAACAAAACGGCAGCTCTATCAGAACAACTCTCTTTGAACGTAGAACACAATGTAGACATTGTTCAATATATATGAGATAAAATGAATAAACAAACAAAAATATGTTTATATCTTATACTTTTTTGTGTGGCATTGCTCTTTTATACACAAATAGAAGCTACGAAAATAAAATAAAATAAAAATAAAACAACTGGTTGCAGCAGTTGGCCCCGCCCCTCCCTGAGCCTGGTTTACCGGAGGTTTCTTCCTGTTAAAAGGGAGTTTTTCCTTCCCAGTGTTGCCAAACTGCTGACACTACATCCTTTATTAGGATTAAACAAACTCATAACTTGGTGACCTGCAGTCATTCAGTGGAAATACAAACTCTGTGCTTCTTACAAACATTGAGCACGAAACAGCCTTCAGCATGGAAATCTCACTTTCATCGGCTGACTTCAGTTTCTGTTTATACAAAAGTCCCTTACAGGCTTCAACCAGTGCTGCTATTCAAAGTCATAGCAATAACACAGCATGACAGTGCACCACTTATTATGATATGATCATAACATGTGCTGTTATTCTGATCTTTCTGGGATAATACTAATGTTTTCAGTGGGGCACCGTGCACCGTTTTTTCTGGAGAAGCTAAAGATTTGCTTTTAAATCATCCCCTGAAAACATGGCACAGCTACTCAAGTGCAGAGCAACAACATTTTCCTAAAAATGTTGCAGAGCATGGCAACAAGCTCATCTGGTAAGATTGTGACTTTTTAAATTATTTATATTACTTATCTTTTTTTTTTTATGTGAGATCCACAGAAGACTAACCGCGGGTGTTATGTCAGGTTCTAAGCCCTCTGGAGGTGTCAAGAAGTGACAAGGTGTGCCCACTTGATAATGTCAGTGATATAACCAGTCTCTCACCCACTCGCTTTATGTAAGCCTTGCTTTTGTGTATCTTAAATTAGAAGGGCATTTCATGTGATCATGCGGAGCTCTTCAAAAACCAATCCACTTTATGTTCTCCTCCAAATTACCTGATCAATCATTCGCTAATTCTCTTCTTCACTTGAGACTAAACCGGCTCCTCTTGCTAATAAGAAATCTGTATCAGCTACAGTGTCTCACATGTGACAGCGCTCTCCCCTCAGCTGTGCTCAGCTTAGTAAGGAAATTTGCAAATCTCCTGATAATAAGCCATAATTACCTGCCAGTTACAACTTTAGATGCAATTTGATTTCAGTGTGCAATGAGTTAACAGTCAAATGTAAAATAAATAAAAAATCTGTTTTTAGGAATGTTTAAATGTTTCCTCTATTTAAAATCCAGAGCTGCTGGAGCACTTCAATGTGCCAACACATTATGTTTATCTATCCTCAAAATGTCAACATCCACTGCATAGCCTTCTCTGTGAGCTAAACAAATACTGGTGCCAGGATGTCAGCACTGTGCCAGGCATATTTTAATATTTAGTAAACACTGTCCTCTAGTGCTCACACTCAAGCACACACCACATGTTCATGTAACCTGTTGTTGTGCTGGAAACATGATTTCGTTTTCATCTTTTAAAACACTGTGAAGAGGCTTTCTAAAATCTGTCCAACCCAAATAATTCATACTCTATTTAATTTATTAAATCTATTTGATAAGAGGTTGCCTCTTATTTTATAACAAAAGCTGCATTGACCTCTTGTGCCTGCAGCAATCCTCCACAGTATGCATAAAAGAGCAAAAAACAGCAAAAATGTCTGTGGCCATGGTTTTATTATCAGCTACCCTCAGATGGCTTTTAGTCGGGCTGGTATAGTCTCTGTAATGAGGCATGCCACAATTACAGAGTGAGTGGCAGTAAAAAGGAGGTGATGGCCAGTCCCTCCTCCTCCAAATGACCAGATCAGTCATTCACTACTAGCTGATCTGGTGAAGTCATGTCAGCACAAGGTTAGGTTGTTCTGATCCCCTAAATAACAGGAGGTGACGTGGATCTTGACGAAGGGACAACAAATTTGCAATCATCTTGTCAACCAACTCTTGAAAGCCTGCAGGATATTAGAGATGTAAATAGGACATAATGGTGGCATTATGACTGTGTTCATTCTGCTCTGCTTTTGATGGCAGTGTCTTTTCTCTGCAATTCAACACCATCTGGCTAAATTAGTGTAAGCGGGAGAACCGGAGCCAGGAGTAGTTAGGACAACCAGTCCTTTGTTAGGAGGCAATCATGATTTTTGGCTGCTTACACATCCCATTTGTCAAAACTCAGATTCAAAATTTGGGACGGATCAGACGGTTTCATCTATTCACAGAGCCGTATCTCCGCACACTTATGAAAAATGTACAAAAATATGTTAATATTAAATAGTCGAGCCATCTAAATATTTGTTTTTCCAAAATGGCACCGAGTGTTCTACGTGACAGGGGAGGTGAACTTTAAGGGCATTCACGGTGCCGCTGTGTACTGACATGTGCAAACACTCCTCTTGGGTCAGTTTACCAAATAAACAGAGCAGATCATACAGACCTTGCAAATATCTTTCTCTTCCAGCAAAAAGTCCCACAATTTGCATTTATAATCCAGTTTATTGACTCCAAAACTCGCCCATAGCATTTAGTGCTATAAAAACAGGATACAGTCACAGCCAGCTTTGATTTCTATCTAATCAAATATCTAATCAGCTAATCATATGGCAGCAGCTCAGTGTATTTAGGCCTGTAGACATGGTCAAGACAACCTGCTGAAGTCCAAACCGAGCATCCCAATGAGAAAGAAATGTGCTTTAAGTTACTTCCAACATGGCATGGTGACTGGTGCCAGATGGGCTGGTCTGAGTATTTCAGAAACTCCTGATCTACTGGGATTTTCCCACACAACCATCTCTAAGGTTTACAGAGAACAGTTTGAAAATGAAAAAATGTTCAGTGAGCAGCAATTTAGGACGGTCAGATAGCTTTGAGCTGATGGGGCGGCAACAGTAACTCAAATAACAACTTGTTCCAACCAAGGTATGCAGAAGAGCATCTCTGAATTCACAACATATGAAGCAGCTGGGGTTCAGCAGCAGAAGACCACACTGGGTGCCACTCCTGTAGGCTAAGAAAAGGAAGCTGCTTCATGTCCCAAAGCTCATATCAACTCAGTCTGGCGTCTTTAAATGCCCTCTAATGTCACCAGATATCACTCCAATAGAACACCTTTAGGATGTGGTGTTCATCGTGGATGTGCAGCTGACAGTTTGTGTGCTGAGTGACGTTTCCAGCATCCTGTGAACTCTATGACAGAAAGAAGTCAAAAGACAGAGTCCAACATGATGTGGACCTTACATACCAGCTAAATTTGTTAGGGTTTCTGCTTTGTTCACATGATCTTCTATTATTCAAAGTCAAAGTAAACTTTATTGTCAACTCTGCTATATACAGTACAGTATATAGAGAGACGAGACGACGAGGCTCCAGTTTCATTCAGTGCAAAAGAACAACAATAAATATAGGAAGAGTAAGAATAAATACACACTTTAAGACTGAGGTAAGGGGAGCAAATATACACTTTGAGGTAAAAACGGTTAATAACAGTCTAAAATTTACAATTTACAATTGAGATTTAAAGTGACCTTGAAGTGACAACGTAGCAGCTTTACAGTTTACAGTATGAGTGATTTGAAGTGACCTTGAGTGAAATAAAGTGACCAACATGAGCAGGATTCCAGAGATTAGGATTGCCCATAAAGCAGCATCTGTATTTACAAAGGCAGTGGTATGTGGAGTGGGTTTGTGTGGGTGTGTGTGGTGGGGGGGAGTCGGGGAGCCGGTAGTCAGTTCAGGAGTCTGATGGCTTGCGGGAAAAAGCTGTCTCACAGTCTGGAGGATCGGGCCCCAATGCTGCGATAGCGTCTGCCGGATGGGAGGAGGGAGAAAAGTCCATGTGAGGGGTGCGAGGGGTCAAGCACGATGCAGGAGGCCTTACTGATGCAGCGCTTATTATATACGAAATTATGCTCGTCATAATTTCTTATATAATGCGTTTCAAGTTGCTTTTTCAAACAAAGCCAGAGAGGCTGCACAGCTGCCATCAAATATGGTTAAGACTCTAACTATAAGTTAATTTAAAAGAGAAGATTTCCAGGGATTTCATCAGTACTGCTGATCGCACTCTTACTTAGCCGAAAGCCGTCTCAATAAGCGTGGATTATGCCTCCGTTACTGCGCTGGCATGTGCGAGATATTTGGTTATATTGCAAATTATATTTAATCAAGAGCCAGAGGAGCTCCAGCTACTGTGTAACTACAGTTTAGCCACTTAAATGTAGAAATAGAATAGAAATAGAAAAAAGATTCGACACATTGCTGGATGCACAAACATTTATTGTAGCAGAATCAGAAAAAACAAAGTGTAACTCAAGCACAGTGGGCATACTCGTAGGCATGAATTCACACAGTTCAGTTGATGGTGTTCAAATAATAACATGCATTCGAATGAATAAATCAGGACCTTTACAGGTTATTTCCAAACTGGTGACATCTAACAGATTGCTGATACATTTTTCATGCTCCTCAGTTTCATCACTGTGGTGAGCTTTTGGTCGCGCTGTTATCACTGTGAGACGAGGCATCTGGCTCCCATCTGTGCTCTGATGTCCTTCTGCAACAGAAAACAGATTTTAGACAGTAAGCAAAAATGGCACAGCTCCTCATTTGTTCTTTTCACAAAAATTAATCAACTGCCACACACACAGAGATCAATGCTAACACACAAGGATTAACATAAAAAGACTCAGCCGATTACAGTGAACCCTCAGTTTTCCTAATCAGACATGTTTCGTTTGCTTACACATTTTTAGGCTTGTCCGTTTCTTTCTGCGTTTTCCACACGAAAACTGGTAGATGAAAATGGAAGTGGAACAGCCTGACGAGAGACTGTATACTTTTAACAAAACAGAAGAAAGGACACATCAGTGAATGATTAGCTACAGTGTATGAAGTGTAAGGTTTATATATATATAATCGTATGTAGTCAATATTTCCTGTCAAACCTTTGGAAGTTTGATGGCCACATCAATGCTGTCGGATGAGGCAGATACAATTGATGCAGAAACCTCCTGGTTGGCATTGCTCTCACATGTCCGGTTGAAGCCGTAAAGCAAAGCCATGCCTGGGATGTATCTTTCCATACTGGAATGGATAAAATCCATTAACACAAAAAACATTTCAAGGAAGTTGGTTGAGAAGGTGATAAGAACTTTAAATCTTCTCTCCTCATGATAATCATTTAACTTCTCACACCTTTTATTTCTTGGTAGAAGTTAGACATTTCATAGAAACTCACCTGGAGCAGTAATTCACCAACTCTTCTGGGACATTGGCCCACTGTACTTTGGCTTCAAGTGTCGGCCTGGAAGCAGAGGACTGTGCAGCAGCAGCTGTCACCGATATTTTGTAGGGCTTACATTGAGCTCCCCAACTAATCTTTGCCTAGAACAAACACAGTCGGATCAATGTCGAAGCACCACTCCACAAACAAACACATGGCTTTAGGGCTTTCTTTTTAAAATATGACACATTTAAAAAGAAGGAAAAGTATGTTATTAAAAAATTAGGACACCATTATCTACTCCAAGATTTTTACATGTTCAGCAGCTTAAAGGTCTGCTACTTTTTAATGCCAAACTATTGTAATATTACTCTTTAAAACTTTTCCAAGTAGTATGCCATTGCTTATTAACTACTCTTTTTTTATTGTCTAGAGATCAGAAATATGGGAACATAATTACACCAGCCTTTTTTTTTTAATGTTGCTAAGGAATATTTCCACAGTGATTTAAGGAGGCTGTGGACATGAATAAAAAACATGCCAAACCTTAGTTACTGAGACAATGATTGTGACCAGGACACATTAACCGCTGATGCCATGCTATTAAATGAAGTCCTTGTAGTTTACACATCAAATTAAACATAAATCACTAAGAAAGTCTGGCTTTCATAGGTTTTCTACCTTAACATTAGCAGGAGATTGTGCAGGAGACTGTGCAGAAGCGTCGACACACATCTTCCAGTTGGCGGCTTCTCCGACATGGGACACAATCATTTGGGCCTTCAGAGTGTCTCCGTCAGATGGGTTGTACAGGGTCACATCGAAACCCTCAAGGTTCTGGTTACCACTCATGGCAATGGCTTTGATGCTGACCACAGGCTGAGGTGCTGTGGCCTAAGATATGAGACAGAAAACAAGCCTGTACTTACTTTATACTAATCATCTTATGTCTTAAATTTATAGTAATACCAAGTGAATGTGAATTATTGTAGATGGATGAAATAGAGCTGAGAGAAGTGTTTTTTGCAAAATCAATATATACATATCTGTCACATATATTATACTAGTTTTAGTGCATGCCAGATTAAAAATGCAGAGTACTCTGTATTTGGCCTATTTAACGTACATCCATCATGATCTCTTGGCTGTTACGGGTTTCTCGTTCATTTGATGCGGAATTTGATTGCTCCTGGGATCTTTCCTGTAAACACAACATGGGAACAGGAAAATTTTAAATGATAAAAGACAGGAAGAGGTGATGCACATGTAACGTTACAGAAGTCTTCAAATACCTGTGCAATCCTCCTCATAGTCTCATACAGATGGCGGATAGTCAATGGATGACTGGCGGGTTTGCAATTAACCTCCAAGCGGATTTTCTCCACAGGTTTGGTCGCCTCAGCTAAAAAAGTGCATCAGGTTACATGAGCACAGGATACCTTTATAACCTAACACAGGCCTTCATGTTGGTTATATGTGTGAAAAAGACATTTAAAAGTAGTAGTGTGTTTCATGTGAGTGAAGAAGCACGACATAAAGGTCATCTGTGCATATGGTGCACTGAACTTGCTGTGTATACCTGGGACTACTCTGATGGCCGCCTGGGTGAATCCCAGTATAGAGTAGAGGGGGTATTCGTTGTTAAAATACTGTCTCCTGATTTCATAGTCCACACAGACACCCACTCCATAAATGCTGCTCTTGGCACACATATTTGCCTTTCGACGCCAGTTGTTTGGTGTTGGCTGCTGTTTGAAGGAAAAACAAAAATCAAGAAGAAGAAGAAGTTGTTGCAAGTTTTCAATAAATTAACGTGTAACAGTAATCTTCCAAAGGTGTTGGCTGTACCTGTTGGGAGTTAAATTCATCAGGTATCATTGGTGTCCTTTTAGGAGATTCTGGATTTCCAGTGTTCCTTGAGACTGCATACACATTGGAGCTGTAAAATGGAAATGTCGGATTTATTTAGTACATTTAGCTTCTTGATGAATCTGTTCGGATTTTAAAGGAGTACACTGAATGAAAAGCACTCATTCTTGTGTTTTAGCTCCTGTGAGTTCCAGTGTAAGCTGGAGTGGAGTGACCAGTTTATATAAAGTAAAAGGAATCACACTGCAGTGACTAAAGTAAAGAAAAAATGAGAGTGGTTGGTAATTGATCTAGTAAATGTATTTAGACCTGTAGAGGGACATAATCATGATCTTGACATACCTGACTGAAATGAGTTCAAACTCATTTTTACAAGCGGGGATGTCAAGTTCAAATAATTTCTTTCCAACATTGAGCTTGGCAGAAAGCTTCAATGGCAGTTCAACGGGAGCTTTGCTCTTCAACTCTGAACCGCACTGGAAAAGCTCTGTGTTGATCCCGTGGAAAATCCAGAAATCTTTTGTGAATCTACAATAAAAAGTGTAATAATAGAGTTAGGGTTTGCACCACCAAAACAAATTGTTTGTCGCATATACTGATGATGGTTGCCAAATACACTGGGTAGCTATCTTTTTAAATTACCCCACGACACCCTCAGATTCCAGTGAAACATCTGCATTCAGGAGGTCTCCGAGACGCTGAGCTTGTGGTGGATTTATTGCAGCTTTGGCTATAGACACAGTCAAAGAAGCACAAATGTTTAGCCCAAGTACATTTTTCAATAATGAACAAATGCTGATTGCCATTTGCTATAAGGTTTTATTCCTCACCGTTAATGGTGATCCCGGTGACTGTTTGATAATATTTGGCAATCTCCACTGGCAAACCCAGGGTGGTAGCTTGTAACAAACGAGCCTCAATAGTCAACAAAGGTTTCGTCCAATGCCATGAAAGTCCTCTTTGCAATAGCTCAATGGCAGCCCACACAGGAGTTCCTTTAGGTGCAGAAGGACTAATAGCCTACATGCAAAAAAAAAGGACAGCAGCTTGTAAGAGGTATCAAGGCATCATGTGTCTTTAATAGATCAGCAGTGTGTCTGCCAATTTATTCTCACCGCTTTGATGTACTCAAGGAGATCCTTCTTGATGTTTATAAAGAAAACCTCTTGTCCAGAGGGGCGTGAATAGGCAGAAATGATTGGCTTATCATTTGGCAGCGATTCCCAGTTTTTAAGCTGAAAATGACACGACACAGTGGACACCCACATCAATTATCTCATGGCGTCATAGTACAGCTGATATTTTTCCCTTGACGTCTTTGATGTGATACTCACGACATTGTAAATGGCCTGAAAGTCGCTGAAGCTAAAATCGCCTTTAAATCCAGGAATGCTGGGGCCAAACAGCTGCTTGAGTGTTTCGGCACGGATACCAAACTGGAATCGAAAGAAATAACAGGATTACCGTTTGTGTTTGGGAAACGGTACTTGAAGTTTTAAGAATATTATATGACACCGTACCTCCATTAGCCTCATAATTCTACCGATGGCAAAATACTTTGGTTGTGATATGATCTCAGTGGGCAAGATGCTTGTTGGACCTCCCAACAAATTAATTGAAGCAGATGTCCCCATCAGTAAATCATCTGCATTTGGAAAAGCAAAAATGGTCATTTTTATATGTGAGTGTAAATGTATTTATTTAAAGTCCTCAAAAGTGGTCTAGCTATTGGTGAACTTGAACCCACCATCAAACATGTCCACTTGGAATGATCTGCTGTTGTAGCTAAGACGTCCAAATTTGGCAGCGAGGCTTTTCACAGCCAGACTGCAGTAAATTGAGCTTTAGCAGAAAATACAAAAACAATTAGATATCATGTAAAATATACCAGCAAAAGCAACACCAATAAAGATACAGCCCCCTTTTTTATTGTTATACTCACAGATTGTGATTGTCTGGAGTCTTGGATCTAGCTATATTTTCCAAGTAAGAGTATGCAAAGCTAGCGAGATGGATGTCTTTTTCTCTCTCTAGATGTGCAGTCAGTGTGGAGACAAGAGCCGCTGATGGCTTCGTGTTAAACATGACCATGATTGCCAGCATGTTTGTCTCAGGGGCACAGTTCTTTTGCAGGAACACTTTTAGGGCAATCTCTTGGACCTGAAAACATAAACAATATAATAATCAGCTGTTGGGGAAACCTTGGTCACAGCTCACACATTTGCCAGCTACTGTTAGGATAAAAACTATTATGTTCTGGCACAGTTTCTTTTCAGTTTCAGTGAACCCTGAAAGACAACTGAAGACACTTTCCACTTGATTTTACCGGTCTAAGTTAAGAAAATGAAATACTTCACTTGACCTCAAAAAAGTTATCTGTATATATTAAAAAAAACAACAAACAACTGCATGTCATGTAATGTTCTTACATTGTGGGGATCTCTGCGAGCTGTCAGTCTCAAAGCCTGCACAGCAGCGCTCTGCACACGGCACGACACGTCTACGGGGTTGGCAGCGACTCCAGGGAGGAAGTTGGTGATGGTTTTAATGCTGCTTGGATGACCTGCATTGCCCAGAGCTCTCAGAGCGATGAACATCTTAGTTTCATTGCGGTTTCTCAGGCCCTCATTGGCAAGGTCGAGCAGTGGCTAGTTAAAACAATAAATACATGTTTAGCCTTTTTTTCAAAAATGCTTGTTGACTTGCTTTATCATTTTACACATGGATGATCTTGACTGTAATCTCAGATCTTTTCGAATTGTAATGGTTAATTTGGGGGAAAATAGTACTTGAAGTAGTATTATTTCAATATTAAGCTCAAAATGATTTTTTCTAGTTAAATTTGAAATATTACTTAAATAGTTATCTCAAAACCTTAACACTCCATTGCACAGATAATTTCTCATTACATAGCATACACCTGTTGGTGTATGAATACCTGAACAGCAGCTTGTGGACATGGTGAATGATATGCACAGTGTTTGTACACCAGAGAGCCAAAAGAAAACACGGCAGCAGGCCACAGATAACGATTGGATTTGATGAATTCCATGTTCATTATTTCCTGCGAAAGATCGACATGTCATTTAGGTGATCGTTTTGTTGTTGTTTTTTGTTTGTTACATGGTATCACCATCCAGGTTTGCTAACTCACTTTAGCCTTCTCAACCAGCTCAGCTCTGGGCTGGAGATGATTCATAGCTATCAGAAGGGTTTGCCCAGCTTCATTTGGAGACACGTCTTTTGCCTGAAATCTCTTTTGCAGGAATTTGAGGACTCTGTCGTCGTTGATCTCAGCAACCATGTCCAAGAAAAAGCGTCTAATAAGTGAAAAAGAAGAGAGAAGAGAGCTAATTATACAAATACTTCAGATAAAGATTATCCTTCAAATAAACAGATGAAGGAAAGGTGTGTACCAAAATGTTACAAAAAATATTTATAAGGTCTTAATTAAAAGCAGGTTTTAAGTTGTTACATTTCTGCCTCGCATAATATTAAACTATTCCTCATTGTTAATGTGCTGCACTAAATCCCTCCTGAACTGAGTCAAAGGATAATCAGCTGAAGTGGATCAGCATCAGACTTCAGAGGTAGCCTCGAAAAATGTTCTTCTTCATAATGAAAAGCTTTTTTAAAGGTTATCCGTAAAAGAGTCTCACTTGGAGCTTTAAAAAAACGTGTTCTCGCTGGGTACAAAGATATTCACAAAAAGTTAACTTAATAATGATACTTTTATTGCAGCTTTACTCATAAAGTTTGTCATAAATCCCGTGTTAGAGGCTGTATTTACAACACCATCAACCGCATTCATTCAAATGAGCATACTCAACGAGTGTTAGTGCCTTTAAGCAAGAAAATGTAGCAAGTTTTACACATGTCTGTGAGTGCAGATGAATTTCCATTAAATTCCAAACTCCAATTAAGTAGGTACTGAAAAACTAATAACTAAAGTAGCAGCAGTAGTATAACTAAGTAGCATTTTCTTGAATCACAATTGTATTACACGACGCATTCAATGCATAACAAATTTATTCGACCACCACCCGACAGAGGGTTTATGTCTCAGCTGTCCACTTTTGGTATTTCCAAGAATATATATTTTAATGTTTCTGTAACGAGTATGTGCAAGCTCTTTATCAGACATTATTGTTATCCATGAATTTTGGACAAAAAAGCAAAAAAAACCTGATACATTATTACTTTTTGTAATCACCTCACGGTACCAAACACTCACCTTTGTTCATTGTTTCTTGCCAGTTCCACCCACATCTCATCCAAATCCCTGTCCTGAAGCATTCGCAAAAGCTGATACACCTTTAAGGTGTCCTCAGTTGTTTCCCTCTTAATCTGGTTTTTATGATCCTCAGCCAACTGTTTGATCATTCTAATAGCCTGCAAACAGGAGCAGTGTACAGATTTATAGTTTAAAAAAAGAGATTTCCATCAGTCATTCTTGATTTTAGCTGTTTAACTATGAGGGATTTCACTCTTTTTGTTGTATTGTGGTGGAAAGTTTGCTACACCAGTTGATCCCTACCTTTGCTTTTGGTTCTGCGAGGTCCTGCATCACAAGAGGGATATTAGCGTCGGAGTTCACTAATTTGTGCACAAGGTCGCCCCTGTTTTGCAATTGCCCGACGGTGGCAGGTTTACCTCCCTCACTCACACGAATCAGTACCATTTCCTTCCTGCAGGAGAAGTTTTTTTTTATTTGTAATGCAACAGCTAAAGTTAATTAGCAGGTATAACATGCAGATGCCTTCTTGTCTTACTTTGCTTCCATTCTGAAACTACCGCGCTTCACATTGAAGGGACTGAAGTGCTGTCGCTCGAGGCCATAAGCACTTTTGACGATGCCGCCCTCTTCTGTTGGTTGGATGGTGTAAAGGTATTGCACAGTAGAAATCACAGATTTCCCTCTCTAGATTGGAGCATATGCAAACAGAAACGGAGATGATTTTGCTGGATTTAATGTAAAACCGCACAATCAGCTGCATTTATGACGAGATAAACAAACCTGTTGGGACTCGTTGTCGAGGACAGCAGAGGCCATTCCGTTTTGCATTGCTGCTTTAATTCTGCAGTTATCGATATCCACAACCTGAGTGATGTTCATGTTGTTTGTTTGCTTGTTAATTTCAGTAGCGTAGTTGCTCTGACACACTCCATGGATTCCAGCCTACACGCAAAATGAAACTTTTGTTGTTGGCATTCTTACTAATGATGTAGACTAAAAAAATCAGAAACTGATGACTTACCTCCTCCAGCTCATAGACAGTTGGTGAGGTCTTGACAGTTGCATGGAAGAAACTCAGTATCCCTCTCACAATGTTGACAGTGGTGTCAGTGACGTCAGGAGCTGCTTGGATTTGCCGAACATGGCCGTTGCTGTGCTCAAACTTGATAGGTTTGGCGAGCTGGGCAGCAATACGCTGACTGAGCTTGGGGGATTGGTTAAAATCACATTTCCCTGAGATTCCATTGAGCTCTGCGAAGGTCACATCTGAAACCTTGAAGCCCGAACAGAAAAAAAGAAATATTTTTGAGATTTGAGCAACAAAACACATCAAATAACGTGTGACCCTACAAAAGTGTGCAGACATTGGCATTTGTCTGTAGTATTATTAGCTTACAAGCTCACAGTTTTGTAGTTATAACATTGTAAAGCAGAAGACAGAAAGATGCTGGAACATAGCCAGCGTCGCACAGCTGTAGGTGTGCAAACATCATTGAAATTAGAGTAGAAACTGCTTTAATGTCTTAAAGAAATCATTTTGTGAGGGTGTCGATGCCTCAGTAGTGTCTACTCATTTGACCTCTGAAGAATCTATGGTGGTGATTACATAATGTTAATTCGGTGGATTTATAAATAAAGTTTCAAATTAACTGTCCAACATTGTGTTGCTGTGTATGCAAGGCAAGGCAAGTTAATTTATATAGCACAATTCAACGGCAAGGTGATTCAAAGTGCTTTACAGAGACATTAAAAAACAAAAAGGAATAAAAAGCATGATTTAAAAAAAAAAAAAGGAACAGTAGATAAAATCAGTAGTTAAAATGTAAGTTTTGAAATTTTTGGATTTGGTGCTTTATTCAAATGCAGCTGAGAACAGGTGAGTCTTCAACCTGGATTTAAATAAACTGAGTGTTTCAGCTGATCTGAGGCTTTCTGGGAGTTTGTTCCAGATATATGGAGCATAAAAGCTGAATGCAGCTTCTCCGTGTCTGGTTCTGACTCTGGGAACTGATAAAAAACAGGATCCAGATGACCTGAGGGATCTGGAAGGTTCATACTGGGTCAGGAGGTCACTGATGTATTTTGGTCCTAAACCATTCAGAGCTTTATAGACCAGCATCAGAACTTTAAAGTCTATCCTCTGACGGACAGGCAGCCAGTGTAAAGACCTCAGAGCTGGACTGATGTGGTCCACTTTTTTGGTCTTAGTGAGGACTCGAGCAGCAGAGTTCTGAATGAGCTGTAGTTGTCTGACTGATTTTTTAGGTAGACCTGTAAAGATACTGTTACAGTAATCAAGCCTACTAAAGATGAAATGTGCATCATTTATAACTTTAAGTAACCAGTGTGTGCATTTATATCACCGTCTGCTGGGACTCTCACCTGAAGAATGAATGCTTGTGGAGATTCACCAGAGATCTTGATGTTGCACTTTATCCTCGCACCAGACACGGCTCGGTTGGGTTTGCCGAGTCCAAATTTCACTTCTCCTTCATATTTGTACTCGTAGGTTTTCCTATGATTCAGGCTGAGATCTGAAAGGTGTTTTTATTAAAGTTAAATACCATCTAACTTAAAGCATTTGGAAGAGAATATTATTATCATATGATGGAATTATGATTAAGATTAAGGAAAAAGACTCACCATAACGAGCAGCTTGGCAAGCTAAAAGCAAGAAAGTCAAACATATTGTTAGCATTATAACACACTGTAAGGTACACTATGAGTCTACATCAATGCTACAAAACACAATGCTACAATCAGGCACCTTGTTAGAGTAACAATAATTACTTATGGCATCTAATAAACACTTAATCTGAAAACTCCAAAAGAATAGTCCATTATCGTTAGCATAGAAAACTAAATAAATTGGTATTCTATTCTGTTCTAATTTTATCCAGGCATTAAGTATTTGCTTGAATAAACCTGAATCCTGACAATAACAGTACAACAATTCTATAAAGGACACTCACAAGGGACTTTTTGGACATTCTTGCCCAAACTTCTCAAGAGAAGTTAGAAGATTATTAAGTTTTGGGGTGCTATCCTTCTACAAGTAAAACTAAGTGAATGATACTTACTGGCCAGAGCCACAAGGCAACAGAAGAAGAAGACAAGACCCCGCATGGTGAGAGAGGAGTGGAGATCAGGTTTCAGAGCTGTCCTTTTATATGCATGAGCTGTCATTACTCATTGATCCTTCAGAGCACATCAGACATGTGATAAGGCCAAAGAATATAATAAAATAAACACGCACTCTCTGAAGTGAGGCCGTGCTGACCCGTGGCACTGTCAGAGCGACACAAATGATATGTCAAAGATAATTTAGGGGGCAGAGCAGGTCGTCCGCTAATGGGAAGGTCACTGGTTTGATCCCCGGCTTCTCTGGTCTGCATGTCAAAGTGTCTTTTTACGAGATACCCCAGTGCCCAAAATCAGTCCGTTGGTGTGTCTTTAGAAAAGCATTATATATAAATAAATGTTATCCTTTTGAATATTTTACAACAGTTGTGAATGTGGGTTACCTACATTAAAAAAAATAGTTGAGTTGGCTTAAAAATAATTTATATATTTAAAGCCTATTTATGTTTTATATCACGGATAAACATTGTGAAAATGTAAAATTTTCATCATTCAGAAGAAGAAATAAACACATTTTTCAAAGCTCTGCTGCTCAGTCAAAAAAAAATATGCAGTGAGATTCGTGTCTCAAGTAAAGGGAGAAAGCTGTTTGCTGCCCGGGTTTGTGCTTTTACTTCTTAGACATCAGTGAAATGCTTGGTTTTCAAATATGTTCATAATACACCAAACACACACACGCCGCTCTTCATAACAGATTTAAAGATTCTGCCTTGGCCTAAACGGGTTAGCAAACATCCCTGTTTGTATGTGAAGTTTGAGGGTGACGACATAGAGCGGCAATCAGCTGATGCGTTTGTCTGAAATGTGAGGATCGTGCTCACAATGCACGTCTGTCTTGTGCAATCACACCCAGCCTTTATTTCACCTTTAAGGTGATAAGGAAAATCATATTTTTGTCTTGAAGCTTGCAAAACTTGTTTTAAATAATTTTTGTTAACACACTGGAGTGGTAGCCAGTTCTGGTTTTAAATTTAATTGCAGTTACAATCATAGATTCAAATGACATAAAAACTGGCAACATTGTACCAAAATCACAGAAAAAATTATATTCCATATGTCTTCTGACAGATTTAAAATATCCTAGTGTTTCAGCATTTATGACTAAATAGGTGCATTTAAAAAATAAGAAAAATAATGAAAGTTCTAGTTAAGGTCATAAACTTCATAAAAGGGATATGGCCACCGTGACATCACCCTGTTTTTTTTTGTTTTGATTTTTTGGAGCCAGACGAGTAAATATATTTAGAAAGAGAGCTACGTGCTCAGTTATCAGCTACAACTGGCAGGCTTGTCAAGAGTCTAGCGAGTTGGACAGATGCACATATACCTACAAATAAAACAGAAATGGATACTGGACCAAAGGCTTGTTTTAAATGCTGTCAATACAATTAAACAAATAAAAGGCTGTACTTTTTATATTATTTTCTCCATTAAAATGATCAAAAGAGCACTAACACAGACACGCCTAGCAGACTGATATATTAGTATCTACCTGTCAGTCACAGACGTCTGGCCCCAAACTTTATTAGCTTTAAACCTTCAGGGTTTTCGACACAGGCCACAACACTTGCTACAGTGCAGCGTTTGAGGGAGTTCTCAGGTCTCTTTGCTGTGTTTCCTTATTCCCATAAGCTTTAATAGATCTGCAGAGCTAACGTGAGGAACACTAACAGATATAAGATTTGCTTGCTCCCATTTTCTACAGCACGCTATGAATAGTTCATAATGTTAAATATAGAGAACATACAAATAATCTGTTTTAAAAAATCTAAATTGTTGGAATTTGAAGAAATTTGAAGATTTAGTGGCATTACAGACATTATTAATCATGTTCAAGGCAAAAAAAAAAAAATACATTACCTCTTAAGTTACAAAGTTTATTTGTATTGTGTTCAGGACAATAGAAGGATTATTATTATTGTAAGCATCAGCTGCTAGGACCAGACAAAGGCGAATGTTTCCAACAGTTGTAGGCATAAGGATATGGAGCTCTCTCCATGATAATCTCAAGAGTTGTACAAACATACACCGTTTTAAAATGTCTTTTATGCTTAAAACAATAAATCAATATGAAGAACAAGTAATTTGGGCTAAATGTGGAAGAAACAATTCTTCTTTGCCATACTGTTGATTATACTCTTTTGTTGTTTTGTTTTGCATTGTTAAGTGTAGATAAATGTTAGAGTGCTCTTTGGGTTGTAGATGCCCACTTGTAAGATTATTTGGTATTCAGATAGGGGGCAGGTGTCCATAAGAATTTACTCTTCATCCTGCTCCTTTTCACTCATGGGTGCAGTGCTATATTAATGGGAATGATGGTTTGCGTGTCGGAAATGAAATTCTTTTGAACCATGTGTGAAACAAATAAATAAATGAAATGAAGAAACACAAACCTGATACTTGCATGTTTCCCAGGGCAGTGCCTACTATGTCATCAGTGAGAGCACCTTCATCATTTAGAAGATGAAAAAACTCACCCTACTATACTTTAATTAAGGAACTGCTGGGTTTTTTTTCACTTTCACCTGCGCTTTATTTTGCAGCCCCAGAGATTACCACATGCTCTTTTTAATAATGACATACAGTTCCTCGGATAGTCTGAGGACTGTTGGGTGGCTGTAGTAGATACACACTGCTTTCTTGTTAGTTCAGTAATATAGGTATTGCAGAATATAGCTTGCTAGCGCCCTCCAATCAATAAATGTGTCCTATACATTAATAATTAACGCAATATACAGTGTTCCTTCTCCACTTCTGAAATGAACGAGCAGCATGAGAGTGTTTCCTGGCTCTATAAAAAAAAGGACTTTCGTATGTTTCACTCAGAAGTTTGAGGTTCAGCTTATTAGTAGTCATGATATATGCAAATGTACTAGCATGAAGACAATAATGAAATTTTTGGTAAATGTGTTTAATTGCTAGACCCCAGGCTGACGTTTCTTAACCTCATTAAAAGATCCCACAACCTAGGAGACAGATAGTTAAGGAATGCTGTGTGCTGAGGAGATAACACATATTAATTCACTACAACCTTTTTTTTTTCTTAACATGCAGATAAATAATGCAAAAATTCTCTGAGTTTATGGACGAACGAGTGTGCCGGATAATCTCCACTAGATGGCGCCATTGGCCTATCCAATTGTTACTGTGGCGCATGGAAAGGACACACAGCCATTCATGTTGGACTTCCTGTGCACTTACCAGTGTGTTTATTTAGAAAAGAAGGCTGATGAATGCATTAACCAAGCCCAATGATTATTTTGCATTTTGGTTTAAAAGAAATGGGCAACAGAGAAGTTTTTTGCTTTGACGCATTTATTTTAATAATTTACAATCAATTTCAAACAAAAGACGAGAACAAAGACGGACACGGCATTGATTATTTGGAGTGTAATGCTTATAAAGGCACTAAAGGTAAAGGTACTCAATTAAACTGAACATATGCAAAATATTTTAATTCTATTGTTACTCTCAGAAGAATTGCTTTTGTGTAAAAGGCAATGCAATTGTTTGGCTTTTTATGTACTTTATGGAACAAAACAAACAGTCAAACAAAAAGTGTGATGCATAATTATGATTCCGGTCTGTTAAAAAGCAAACAAGACATTTTGAAACTACCACTGCTACATGTTCTAATTTATTAGACATCTGTACTAAAATCCTCCCACACCATTTTTCCCAAAAGTGAAAGCACGAGTCACAGGATATTAAAAAGCTGTACTATAGACTATTATTATACAAGTGCAGATGGTCTGGCTTTGGCTGCATTAATTCATCTTAGGCATTCAAAACAACAGGGGACATTTTTGAAAAGCCTGTAGTATTCGTCTTGAATCTGAAAGGACACACACACAGAGAGAAATATGCTTTAGATATAATACAATGTATGTTTAATCCATACAGTGGTGAGCTGTGCCAGTGTTGTGCACATATTTACAGGGTTTTCCTACATTTCTAAACCTTCACTTGGATATTTTGTACTTTTAACTCTAATTTATATATTTCACAAGTATACTAGTTTTTGACCTGTCAAAACAGTAACAGGAAAAGTTTCAGTCAGTTCATTAAATATTTGATAGGGAAAGATTTATTCCTCAATTTGACCACCTAGGGAGAGAGAAAACATGGCAAACCCAAACAAACTGATCATGTTCGGATGCTTAAATCCTAACCCAAAATGCACATTTGCTCACACACGGGCTTCTTTTTTCATATAGCCTCAATATCTTCACCATAATTTTCTCAATTGACTATATTAAAGGTGTTCTGTTGAGGTCTATTTGTTCTATTTGCTTCAAAAAAGGAAAAAGCAAAAACCCAAAAAGCTGATGTTACCTTTCTGGACAGCACACAGAGGAAGATGAAAATGAACATCCCTTGGAAGGCGTTGGTGATGGTGAACAAATAGGCAGTGAGGGTTGTCTCATTGAGAATGTGCAAGACTCCAAACGTCCAGGTGGCACCGAGCACAAACAGCAGAGCCAAGGCACCACGGGCACAGGACCTGAGAGGGAGATAGCACCAATTTAAACACCCTGCACATGGCTAAGCTCCTTTCTCAATCAACAAAGAACTCAGCTGTAATTTAATTCTGCAAAGGCACCACATGATACCCTAATAATCCACCAGATAAGGAACCTACAACTTGACTTTCCTTTTTTTTTCCCTTCTTTTTTCCAACTTACTCAACGGGAGTAAAGATAATCCTACCTGATGTTTTCATAGTGGCTGATTTCAGGCTTTTTCACCGCAGTATGCCGGTATACCTTGTAGATGATTACTCCAAAAGCCAAGAGATTAACCTTTAGTGGAAAAACAACAATCAAATGAATATCTATTATTAAAAAAATTACTTTACTTGCTTATTTGAAAACATTCATGAGTCATGATGTGTGATTTTACCAGGATGATCAAACATGCAGGTCCAATGAAGCTCCATATGAAGTGGTTTTCTGTGCTGAGCCAACACCTATGATGGAATAATATTTAATAAACATTTTAATACGTTTGATTCATATTTTAGCAAATTATGATTTCCACCTTAGTGTAAAATTCCCTGATGTTAATTATAATAATACTGTACATAAGCTTTCTTATCTTAGGATAAAACCCCCTAAAAAAAAGCTATCAACACGTCTTTTGCATAACTTATCTCTTGTCTTTTGTAATAGCATTTTACACTAATAAACAACAGGGCTACTATTTTAGGGGATTTTTATCAAGCTCTCTGTGGTACCCAAAACATTTCAGAATTTATTTTCTGCCCCACGGCACAACCATCTTCAACTTCCTTCATGTCCCTCCAGGCCAAATTTAATCTATGTCCCCTTGTACTTATAATTAATGTAACTTGTTTATCTTGCTTCCTGAATGAGTTTGAAAAATGAAGAAGTCATTTTACGACCCTTTGTCTATCCACACATACATATATATAAAAAAGCTGCAAATATTGTCAGCTTACACTTTATCTGTGCCATAATACTTGGAGCCTAGTGTTGCAGAAATGGCCACCACTACCGCTGGGCTTCCATAGCCGAAAATATAAAAGTTACGGTGCAGAAAGCCTTTGTTGTAGATGACGCCAACCACTATTAAGTACAGATGGATGCCCTCGATGCACATCCAGGCAAAGGCCGCAAGGAAGAAGTAGTGCAGCAGCCCTGCAATCACAGAGCAGAAAAGCTGCCAAGAAACAGACGAGAGAGAAAAAGACAGAGAGAGATTTTACAATTTTATTTTAAATAAAACTGTGTTAAAAAAGTGTTACAGTATTCATATACTCTAAGTGTATTTTGCAATCTTTATTCAATGTGTATGTTGAGATGTACTGTTACTTTCTATTTTCATTTTCATAAAGTAAATTATCTGCAAGTCAAATAAGAACAGATTTACAGCAGATTTAAAGCTGAATGTCACAGGTTAGGCAAACGGACGATATTTCGCGTTTCACTAAGTCAAGGGCATCCTCACCTTATGCGTGTACATGTTGATTCCCACCAGGAAGATGAATTCGGCCATGAAGAGGCTACAGCACAGGTTCTTGTGGATGGTGGTTCTGGTGCTCTGAATTTCACTGAAGAACCAGAAGGTGAAGATGCACATGAACAAACAGATGAGCGAGATGATCATTCCCAGCTGGGTGATCCGGGTCAGGATGGTATAGTGGGCCACCAGCTGAGAAGCGAATGGAAAGGGAGGCGTTTCATTCACAGTTTCATGGAGCGCTGAGTTGTTGTCTTTTCTGCTTGGAATCATTTGGCATAACATAGGCACAGGCTGGGGTTACAGCAGCATGTTGTGCTTGGAGACGTTCTGGGGCGATACTGGTCCAAATATTATAGGCAAGTGGTTTGTTGTCAGTTTAAAAAAAAAGTAATTTCCTCATTGTCGGTGTGAAATTCACCAAACAATTTAAATTGGAATTAAAACCAACAATAAAGTGAGAGAAGGTTTCTTTAAAGTAGTGGGTGGATATCTCTTATAGATGCCAAACATGTGCACTGAGTCACCTTGCCTCTAGGACCTGTTCAGACTTCCTCTGCATTTGGCTTTAGTTGATTTTTTTATCTTTCTACTGTAAACAAAGCAGCGCTTTCAAAATATTTAGTAGGAATATCCATCATCTTCACAGATAAATCCACATATTTAAATTTCTCAGATAAACCTAAAGACCATAAGTTAACAGGCGACTAATTGTCCACCAAGCAAATAATATATGACTTAAAAACAAGACAACATAGTGTTTATTTTGCATGAACTGAAATTTCTCCCTCAGTAACCGTGGAAACATTGGTGAAAAAAAGCTGTTAAAAAACTCCTTGATCTTGCTCCATATTTCACTGTTGTAATTTAGTGTATGCTCACTCACGTTGGCTCGCCCAGAGGACATGAGGATAGCAAAGTGTGTGAGGTGATTGCAGGAGCAAGTGGTCGCATTGCTGTTGACGTGGACTGTCTTGCAGCCGTGAGTGGCCCACCGGCCCTGCAGGCTATCCGCCTCGTACTCCCAGAAGGCGCACTTCGTCACATCAGCTTTAGTGTCTATGGGCTTCAGGGGATGGAGAGGAACAAAGACTGTTAACTGTGGAGTTATTATTAGTTTTTGCAGCCCGCTGCTTTGGGATAACAAATCAATAGAGGCTTAAACTGATCCCAGAGCTGGTCTCATCAAAACAGCTATGAGAAATCATCACAGCCCATCGAAGGTCTATTGTTCTGTTATTGATTCTAACACTATTTATGAGCTTTGCTTTTTCCAAGTTTTCACGTTAATATTGCCATTGACATGCAAGTTCACATAAAATAAATCTAATGGCAAGCTCATTAATCACTGGCACATGAGCTTTTTTGCTGGGCTCACTGGGCCTATTCTAAATGATTATGTATCAAATATATATATTTTACAATGATATAACATATTGATATAATGATTTTACTTTTTTATGTTTTAATGATCCTAAAAGAAAATACCAGTACAATATGTTTGTATATCAACGTTTTAAATTTTGTATTTTATACTCTCAAAGTCCTTACTTAAAAACTTAAAAGGTGCAGGCAAGAAAAAAGCATCCCGTGCATCACAGGAAAAAAAAATCTGCTTCAGTAGTAAAAAGTATCTGCACAAAAAAGGGGCCCAAATTATTGATTGTTGCTCTTCAAAGAAGGCAGTTCACAGAGAATTTTCACGGCTCAAAAATAAATCAACTCATCCTTTGTTAGCCTTAATACTCAAGGGACCAACAAAAATAATGATTTTACTTTTTCATACATTTTAATTATCCTAAAAGAAAACACCAGTACATTAATTTTTAGGGCTGTTTATCTCATTACCCACGTTTTTCCATAATCTCGTCATGTTTCCTCAGCTATTCCCTTTAAATGAAAGGTCATTGCCGAAATACACGGTGCGAAATCTTAAAATTTCATAAAAACTTTACACAAAGCGCTAACTGTTCCTCCCATGTGAGTTTGTTCAAATTTGACTTTAATGGAAACTCTGGCAGTTATCAGGTTACTGCCAGACCCAATCTGGGACTGAGGAAGCTATTTCTCACAACAAAAGCACAACGCCCCAGTCTGACAAGGATATATATGATGAGATACTGACGAGAGAACTGAACAAGATCCTATTAGCTAATGTTGATAAATGACTCGTTTGCAGCATAGAAAGTTTAGCTGTAAGTTTAAAGTGGCACAAAAGTGAGCAGCAATGTTTGTTTTTAACGCCGTATTTAGCTTGTTTATCACACAACACTTCTAAATGAAAAACCTTGAGTAACATAAACTATTTTGAATCGCTGCTCTTAATTTACCCTGATCAAATTGAGCAAAAGGATCAGACTGAATTTATATAGAGAATAAAAATGAATGAAAATCTCTAGTAATCGCATCCCTTAAGAAAAGCTGCAGCCTTGTGTACAGGAGCAGCGACTTTCTGAAACGGTATATGTTTTGACATTACATTCTACAAATGCAGAAGTAAAAAAACAAACAATGTAGCCTGCCTCAGCACTCTGTGCAGTCTGTACCTCACTGTGTCTCAGAGTGAAGGTGACATGGTCAAGTTGGTAAACGTCAGCAGGTTTGACGGCTGCTGCAATGACTTGGGAGTTGACAGTGATTTCCCCCGTCCCTGCATACCGCGAGTAGTCAGTGACACCTGGGTCGCTGCTCGGCTTCAGGATGTCACTGACGCTGTCATATCGCACAAACACCACTGACACGCTTCCTGAGGAAAAGAAAATATATTAATACAAACTTTTCTTTTTGGCACAGATTGCATCTGATTTTCCTTTTAGGCTTTAAGCTACTTTACCATTTCGGTCTTCTTCTGGTCTCACTTTTAGTGTTAGATTTATATGATCTCCTCCCATGGAAGCAGACAGTTTGGCTTTTGTGTGATGAGCCTCGAAGGTGAAGAGTTTCACTTCTGCGGTTGAGGATAAAAAAGAGGTCAGGGATAACCCTCTCCATTTCAAAGCCTCACCAAACTGGAGAGCTGAGCCCAGTGATAGTTACAGTGTGCCTGATAAGACTCAGGCACACTGTAACTATCACTGCTGTTCAAACACCAATCAAAATAAACCAAATCATAACACACTGTAAGGAAAGCTATTTGGGACACAGAAAAGAAGAAACTAAAAGCTAAAGTGGATTAAAATGTTATTTGGCTCTAAAAAGAGATTTTGACTTGGAAGAATATCTCTCTGCTGAAACAGAAAAAAGGAGACAGATCCAAAGCAACAACAAGCACACAAAAGGAGGACAGATATTAAATAAATAAATAAAAAAGAACCCGTACCCCCCAAAAATATTCAACATTGCACGAGGGTGAAGTTGTGTTTCACTTTCTCGAAAATAAAACAGTGAAATGAAGCCATGAGGTTCAAAATTATAAATAAATAGTATTTAAATAATTTAATGACCGACTGAAAATTCAAATAATAATAATAACGGACAACACCTACTATTATACTACCATATCTAATTAATATATATGCTGTATTAAAATTCATACTATTTTTTTCATAATTGCCTTTTGTGTATTTTGATACCTTTAGTAATTTTTTTCTGTATTTTTGAACCGCTCATTGAATTTTAGGGTGAATTAATTCATGGCATTTATTTATGTTTACAGATGATTTTTTTTAAACAGTGAAACTTCTAAGCAAACGTAAGGCGCCCTGTCTGGTTTTAAAGCAAATAAAGGAATTAAATGCATCACAGTGACAATTAACTGAAAGCCTCACCCATTTCTGTAGCTTTGATTTCAAGCTCTGTTGGAGTTTTGTAATTGCTGGCCAAAGACAGAGCGCTTTCTTCAACAACATGCAGCAGCTTGGTGATGGTATGCTCACGACGTTCTTCTTTCATTCTGGTCCAAGCCACCAGTTCATCCTTCTCCACCAGGTTGTTTACTGCATTTACTAATTTCTGTTTGAAAAGATTTGCTTCGAGTATAACATGTGCACAATAATATAGCATGTAATGTATGTTATGTCTGCACTGCAATATGCTTCCAATTAGGTATGATTAGAATGGGATGTTTACATCAGTTTGGCTGTTTTTGGCCTTTCATTAAATACAAGCAGCAGCTACACTGTGTTTAAAAAATTATTGGTTAATGGGTAATTTTGCTGTCAGCTTTGGGACAACAACAAAATAATAAGTGCTAATAATAAAAATGACACATTAGCAGAAAGTAATAGTATCTCCAAGGCGTAACTGTTAAGAAGGCAATGGGCTGCAACCAGTGCCACTTTTTCTTAAACCAGTTCAAAGCATAGCTGCACTTCAGGCAGACTTCCAACTGTTGACTGAGAAACAAGAATGGTAAACAAAGATTACTGAAAGAGTTGAGTTGATGGCAGATGGTTTGACAGCGTAATCCTTCTCCGCGGCACCCAGTGTTGATGCGGATCTACTCAAGGCCTCAACATATGCAATCACTTCCACTGAAGTAAGTTCACCAGACGTCTGCTTGGCAATTTCTTTCAGTAGACTTTGGGGCTCCGTGAGGTTGCTCATCTGGTGGCGGAGAAATGTTTAGATTGATAGATGTCCTTGTTATGTTTTTTTAGATCGCAGCTGTGAAACGACCATACTTTACATGAAAACGTGACGTATCCTGTTCATCCTATTCACACGTGTGCACATATATAATCACGTGACTATGTGAAGACTCTCTACAAAAGGGGGCAAATGTGTCAAGCGTTTTTACTACTTGAAAAGATGCTAATTTTTTTTCACGTACTCCTCTTAACTTCAAACTAATCACAGCTGCATGCAGTAAATCCCCAAATATGACCTTCAGAATTTTTCTTTTTTTTTTTGCTTTTCTTTATAAACATCAGTTCATGAACGACGGATTACACTCAGCTTAATTATCACGCTAGTGAGCCAGTTTTACATAAATCATCACCTAACCACACGCTAATTAAATCTCCCATTCTCCTGTAACAAGGAACACAAAATGTGCTACATGACATCAATTAACTGGTCCTGCTATAACTTTACTCTCCTGTAGGTGGCAGGACTGCAGGTCCAAACCGAAACTGCTGATTGAAACTGCAGGTTGCGTTTGGATCATAGCGGCTGGTGTTGCATATCCTTGTTATCATACAATCTCGAGTCCTTTCAGCCGTTTTCCTATTCCACCCTCTGTTTGTCTTCCTTCTCGCCAACAGAGGGCAGCATCATCTTATCCTTTCTTTTTTACCCCGTTTGGTTAAAATTGTGAGAAAGGAGTACTCACAGATTCCAATGTTCTGTTGACAACCTGCGTCATGCAGCCGGTGTTGTCGTGGCAGTATTTCTGGGGATGCTCTGGAAAACAAACAGTTTGCAAAAGCGCATCTTTAATTCACTACCATGACTTCGCCAGTCTGCCTTTCATTTAGAAAAAACAGCACAGCATCACACAGCTCTCTTTATCATCAACTTTACTTAAAACATCAAACAATTCAGGATTGCACTGTTCACTCGATGTATTGCATCGAGTGAACAGTGCACACACACACACACACACACACACACACACACACACACACACACACACACACACACACACACAATAATGGCTGTGTGTGGGTTGTGTGTAGATGTGTGAAAGCAAGTAAAACGAAAGAAAGATGAAAAAAGATGTATGTCCTTGAATGTAAGGATGTGTGTGTGTGTGTGTGTGTGTGTGTGTGTGTGTGTGTGCTCTTCCATCCTCATACCGACCTTTACATCTAACTTTGTTCGCTGGATGAAAGTGCTTAGGGCCTGAAGTCGGGATGTAATCACGCTGACAGGTGCAATAGACAGATCCATTTGTATTATGGCAGTCTGAGTTTGGTCCACAGACCTGTTCTGACTCGCACTCATCAATATCTGAAAGATGCAAATGAAGAGTTCAGCTTCAATTAAAGCAAAGCAGTTTGATGTTCCCTTAACTTGGATGCTCGCTGACAAAGTTAATGCAGTTACAGATGTTTGTCTGGGCAGCATTCCTACCTCAAAATAAGAATAGGTTGGTTTTTTTAAATACAAATATGTGACCTGCAGTTCTTGCACGCATGTTACACATTGATAATTCATTCTCACAACCTCGTTAAACTTTATAACTCTTTATGTTACTGATCAAAATAAAGTTTGGTATATTTAAATCCTGAACAGGTCAACCAGACATTACCGATGCAGTCAGTGCCATCGTTGGGCAGGAACTCGTCCCGTCCTGTCGATTTGTATCCAGAGACACAGTTACAGTAGTAGCTGCCCACTGTGTTGGTACACTGGCCCCTGGCCCCACAGATATTAGTCACGTTCTGGCACTCGTCATCATCTGTGGTGAGGAAATGGAAATACAAAAGCTAAAATGAGCTCAAAATCTTTCATCCTCAATAAGCAAAGTAGATTCAGCTTGTTACTCTGTTACGGATTTGCTCATGAAGTGGGTAAACCAGCTGGTTAACAGATGACCCAGAACAAAGATGAAAGGAGTTTGATGTAGTCTGCATTTTTGCTTTGCATTAAAATTCATAGTTTTTTTGTTTGTTTTTTTACAAATTAAAAGTTACAGCATTTTGAAAAAGGCTACTTTTTATTCTTAAACTGTTACAATATCATATTTCCATCTTGTCTCAGCAGTTTTATTTCCTGCATTTCCCATAAGTCCAGGTTTGTGTTGAGGCTGAAATGCATTTTACTCTAATGAGAAATTAAAATCCCAGCGCCGTCTCTTCAACAATAAATCAGTTCTTCTTTGAATGTGCAGCATTAATTTAAAAATCACTGAAATACTCAGACTCAGTTACTTTTTGAAAGTGAAATCTTAATTTAATCCTCCATGATTAACCATACGCTATGCAAAGTTTTCTCTCAGTTTTTGACTCAAAATGTCACAAAAATAATACACAAATGACTACAAAGACAGCATTTTTGGAAATTTCAAGAACCAACTTGAACTTATGCATTTGCCCCTAAATTTGGTGAAATTGTACTGGATGGGGAAAAAAAGCAACCTATTTTTTCATATCAATTTATATATTAAACCATAAAACTCAACATAACATCTTCCCAGATCCTTTTTTATATCATATGTTGTTGAGTTACTTTGAGCGCATGTTAACACAAGTACACTCTGAAGTTTGATCCATGATTGCTGTTTTAGGAATGCCCAAATTTGATCCTGAAGGCTGTGGTGTGGATGTGAAGCTGATGAAGCTCAGAGATGTTAGTCTTCTTTTGATTAAAGCCTTGGCTGGGTGTAACTTGCATGCAGCTTAAATAGTTCACATTTGTGATTGATTTGCAGTTGTTTGCCTGTGTTTGATTTCATGGAAGTCAAATTACCTAAAATATTTTGCTTTCCAGGCTAACCGAGCACTAGATTAGCTTGCTGAAGATGCTGCTTCATTATAGAAAATGCTGTTCCAGCTTTTTTTGCTTCCAAACACACCTTCCGCCCCTTGTTGACAAGGACCTGCTAAGACTTTCCACTGTTTTCACTTGTCGAGGTATGACGGACACTCTGCTCTTCCTCTCCTCTGTACCTTTGGCACACAATCTGTCCGGTAAGGGAAATCCTCTGCTTCAGCGAGAAAGGTGACCATAGTCCGAGAGGAAATACTCCCATAGCACATGTGATCCTTTATCTGTCATCCTCACACAGACTTTTCACCCACATACTTTATGATTCACTTTAATGTCCTGTTTTTATGGATCCATTTTACCCTCCTATCATCACTTACTTAAAAATTAAAGATGACCTTTTTCTTCCTGTTTGTGTGAAATCTACAGTTGTTGTTTTTTTTCATGTGAATTTTCCAAACAGTTTTGGTAAAACTGCAGATTTAATAAAGCATGAGCTGACACACTCTGAAATGCTCTTGCTAGTTAATATCGTCCTAATTTTACATCTCTGCCTTCAGTGTAACCTTAACAAAACAAAAAAAAAACCCTCTTACATTTTCATTTACTTTTGGCCCTTGGACTATGTAAGCTGTGATTGTGGTCAGATTTGGCCAGGAAACCAAAGGGGTTCCAGGAATTCTAAACAGCCCAGAAACATAACAGGACTAACAATGCCGACTGTAGGCGATGCAGGCCATTAAAATCCTTCTAATAAAGCTGTATCTGGACATATGTTCCACTTCACACTGTTCCCTTTGTGAATAACTCTGTGGCAACTTTTTAGGCAAGCAAACTCTAAAAAAACCCCTAACTTTAGCTGTTTTAAGCCAGCACAGCAAGTCGATCATACACAAACAGGAAACACGAGAAAACTAACTTTAAATGACTTACACAGACCTTAAGTTTTTTTCAGCCATTCCTTTTGCCTGTGTTTTTTAAACTGGCCAGAGTTAAGCTGAATTACAATAATAAATCTTGTTTGCTTGCACACGAGCATCCTTAGGTCGCTAATTTGCTTCATGTCTGTGGACTATTTTGAGATAATCAGAGATAAATGGTTCCAGAAGAGAAAAGCTGCACAAGTCACAGTGATTTATACTGATAATATGACCATGGCAGTGCCTTGTTCCTCATTAAGTTTTGACAAAAACGTTTTTGCCATCGAGAGCCATCATAAGAAGCTTTAACCCACCCAGAGTTATATTTTTAACGCCTCACATCTATGCTCTGCTCCGTCAAGTGTAATGTTCTAAAAATGTTCAATTAGCCCGCTTGTTTCGAAACGTAGGCCTAATACTATCGTTTACGACGCGCAGTCACAGCAACAAAGGCTTCCTAAAATAGTAGAGGCTCCCACAGCAGCTACGCACGAGTTTCGCTGCGTGTGCTCTTTAATATAAAGGTTGATTTGTGTATGCATGTGTGTAGTCACCATTGCAAAATGTCGTTCCGTCTCCGGTGTATCCGTGATTACAGTAGCAGGCCTTGTTTGATCCATTCAAGGTCTTACATGTTGCAAGTGTGTGACAAGAAACACAAATGTCAGAGGGGATGCATGGGCCCATCAGACTCGAGAGCCACACTGCGTAGACACAAGAGACACACTGTGTATGTTTTAATTACACCACAACATTATTATTCCAAACCTTTCTGAAGACGTGTGATTACATAAAAAACAAAACAAAACATGTTAACCTCCAAACTCCTAAAAGTTGCAGAGTCAGTCATGTAATCCATCAAACTTCAACTTATACCGAAAAGCAACAGGTACCTGTCAAAAACCGGTTAAACCCCCCCAAAAGAAATAAAGTTGAAGAGAAAATTTATGTTAAACAAAACCACCTTTCCAAACTAATAATACTTGATAATGCGGACCCCTCTGAGGGACATACATTTAAAACAGTCTCCCAGTAAGACATCTGGTACCCGTCGAGTATAAATTAGCTCACGTACCTGTCAAAAGTACAAGTTTCATTGGTGACTTGAGCAAAGAATCCATACTTGCGCTGCGTCTGGATTTTACTTGATCGTAGACTGCAGTGGGCTGTCTGGTGACGTCGTTCATTTCCTTGCATCAGTTTTCCTGTTTCCTTAAACCTGGCCCTTCCTGTCCTGCTCTTTAATCTGCTTTGAAAAACACGCAGCTTGGTCGAGTCATCAGCCACACAGACACGTTTCACTTTTGCCTCCATTTTACACTAAATATAAAAGGACTTTTAGTTGCATTGAGTCGCTTTTTCGTAGCGTTGCTGACACTTTGTCTTAGGTTGCCATTTTGGAGGCCTCCGTGCCATTGTTCTCACTTGACCACATACAGTAGGTTATGTAAACACAGGCCTAAACAACACCAGCTAACTTCATTGAAGGACGACCCCCTCCCTTCCGCAGGAGCTAGCACACAAATTCACACACTGACATTCCAGAGCCGTGTCTTCCACGTATCATCTTACGCACGCTATCCTTTCCAAGACACACGTTACTAAACTTGAGATGCAGACTCTTTGGTGGTGTGTTTAATGCATCGGGGTTCCTGCTCTTGAGAAAACACAGTGAAAGGAAATGTTGATTGGCCAGTATTGACTGGTTCTTATCAGTGGCCCCATTGCAATTTCTATTAACAGTCTTTCTTTTTGGACTTTCACTTAAAAAGGCCCGATTTTCCACGTTTCCTCTAAAACAGCGCAGATACCATTTTCCATTTATAGAGTTGTTGAAATACGCTCCAGTTTGCTATTGTTCACTTTTTTATACACATGGATTTCTGTGAGCACTGCCAGACTAATTGTCATGTTGTGTAAAATGGTTACATAAACAGGTCATTGAATGAAGCTACATTTCGAGTTTGTCTTTGGAGATAAGTGATTAAGCAACACATTGTATCGCAGGTTCTTTGACATCTGCCATGGACCAGTGACCCCTTTCTTGAGTGAGGGAAATGAGCGGGGCCGAAGGTTATTTGGTGCGTGCGGGCCACTGACCTACACAAAATGTCTTCACTTGGAGTTGCTCATTTCAAATGCAGATATTTTCAGTGGCGCCTTTTCACCTCACCCATGAACATCAGTCCTCAGAATTGCTGTTTTAAGGTGGAATTGAACTAGCAGTGCTGCTCCAGAACAGGTGAATTAAAATGTGATGCAGTGACAATGGTTCCAAAAAGAGAAGTGGCCATTCAGGTGTCTGAGGTCTTTTCAAAATGCCCTCTACTTTTTCAGCACACAAACTCATTCAGTGATGAATAGTTTCACTTGGAAGATAAGTTCTTTGTTGACTGTATTGCAGTCTGTGGAGGCGGTTTGAATTGCTTAGGCAAGGCGTTTAGCAGCTGCTTTGAATGACACCATTAGAATCGCTCTGCATTACTGTCCTGGGAAAGGGCTTGGTGAAAACCACATCTGAATGTCTCACTCTGACACTCTCCTAACGGTAAGGAAGGAAGTGATGTTGCCTCGAACAAACCTGGACTGATTGCACCCTTCCTCCTCCGCTTTTTTGTCTCAGGAAATCTCTCATTTAGTAAGAAACTCAGTAAGCCCACAGGAGCTTGGTTGCTCCACAATGACATTGTAAAAAAGACATCTAAGAGAAAAGAGCTCTTCAAATGTGTCAAGGCAGTCTTGTGTAAATGTTTCCTCCTTTCCTTTCCTCTCTCATGGATATGGAAATTTTGACTCTACGGTTGCGGTATTTTGCACGGCTTTCTGTGTGTGTGCAAGTGTGAGCAAATGAAGAGTGTTGTTTGTGCCATTGGGGATACTGAGATTTGCAATACGAAGAAGGGTGAAGAATCTATTTTGATACTTCTCATAGATATCTGTTCTGATGCTGGCCGTATGTTCAGCCATGATGGGAGGACTGAGCGCTGGGGCACAGATGGCAGCAACTGTCTCATAAACTTGGAGCTCTTGAATATTTCAGGACACGGCGTTGGAGAGACAAAGTACGCCCTCTGTTTGGGTTCAGAGATGCCAGCTGCTGTGTGTGGAGAACCCTCCAGAACCTACATTGAAGGCACATATAGGTGGCACTACTTAATAAAAAGAGCCTACAAAAATATGACTATGATAAGAATTTAAAAAATAACCTGTTGCTATTTTGACGACTCTCACCTATGCCTCGAGTTACCAGCAACAATTATTTGATGCACTGAGCTTGAGTTTGGGCTCATCAAGCACTAAAGTAAGTTTTCTTCTGGTTGAAATTTTCCATTTATTTTGGGCAGCTTTTGGTCAGGGGTAGATAAGAGGATCAAGAATATCCTCTTAAGTGGACCAATCGCCACAATTTCAGAAACTATTTGGTTGACCAGAAAAAAAGAAACCTTAAAAGCATTTATTTTAGTCTGCTTAGATGTTTCAATCAATCCTTGTGCAGACTAGAAACTTTCTCTTACAAACTCATTAAATCTTAATTCATGTAGCAGGATTATACACACCATGGAACAAGCTATGACTATTCATCATGATTGTTTAGTCAGGACATATTTTGCTGATGTATTTGATGAACCTGTAGAGCAATGCTTACATTCATGGCTGACATTGAGGTTTCTTTTCATTGGGCATGAACGTTGCTGAGACCAGTGTGGGAGTGGGTGTGTCCAGACTGGTGTCATTTCCATGTAAACAATGCAGTTTTGTCACTATGTCACTAGCATGTCGATTATGCACAAGGTGCTGTCTGGTGTTGGAGTGAGATGCATCAGGAAATGGCTTTCGTGAGACGAGGCTTTAACTGAATCATATTCTTTTGATAGTCAGTGAACTGTAAATCTAAAAAAATGTTTCGAGGTGGTAAAACTAATTTAAGGAGGGAATGGTTAGCACAATATGGGAGATGATGAACAGCCAATGGTAAGTGTTAGTTTAAATGTGAGTCTTAAGGCCGTTACACATCAAGCACATTGCAAAAAAAGCAAACACGAAATTCCGAATTTTTTGGATCCGAACTTGTTGTGGTTTTGTGGAAAATTCTTCCTCAAAAAACAGACTGTGAAAAAAATAAAAACGGTATCAAGCGATGATGAGCTGGTCGTGATGTTTCTAAGCAGCAAAAGGAAGGAACACATTCTGGGTTCATCCAACTCTCAAGAGAAGGCAGCAGCAGGGAGAGCTTCATGGTTTGATCCGGGAGTTGAAGCTGTATCATGGCCGCTTTCATACATTTTTCAGGTGCCAGTGGGGCAGTTTGAGCTCTTGTTGGCAGAGTTGGGAACACATCTGAGGAGGGAGGGAAATCATTTCAGAGGGCCGATTGACCCGGAGCAGCGCCTAGCTATGAGTTAAAACAGTATTATTTTAGTATTTCCACATCACTGTATAGTCACTACTGGTGCCCGTTTTGAGCTACGAGTGCACTTGTTACCAAGTGCTGTGGTCTGATTGGTCACATCTGTTTTAGATTAGAAAAATCTGAAGAATTCAAGCTTGGTTTGGAAGAATAAACGCTGCGAATTCATCCATTGAAATTACATGATCTGTGAATGAGTGCATTAAGAATAGGTGAGTCCAAAAAGAGTTTTATTTGCATGGTGTGTCAAGTCTTTAAAGCTTATATTGTTCAGTCTGAAGCTAGCAAGCTTCATGAAAGAAGTTTCGTAGAGAAGACGAAAAAAAGGATAACGTCAACAGTTTGCTAGCATGATAGTTAGCTAGCTGTTAGTCCTTCAAACACAGTAGCAACCATGTCTGAGTAGTGCTATATGACCATATTTATTTCACTGAAGGAGTATTTGATTTGGTCTTAAATGAGAGCAAACCTCTAAAGAGTGACTCTGTTGAAGAGGTGAACTATGAACACTTGTAAGGCTGTATTCTTGCTAGCTTTGATTTCCCGATTAAGCATCTATTTGTTCCAGCCTTCAGCCCTCTTTTTTGTGCAGCTTTTTGCAAACAGAAGAAACAATATTTGAAAAGCATCAGTGCAAAAGTGTATTAACAACTCGAAAAGAGGAAAGTAGTTTTATGAAGAGAAATGATACTGGTAACTCGCCTGCTAGCAGTTATCTAAACACTTACATCGCACCCAACCGGCCACGGTTGGTGGCTACCACGTTCCTTAGCCTGGTTCTGCTGGATGTTCTTCCTATTAAAAATGATTTTTTTTCCTTCTCACTGTTGCCACGTGATCGTGTGATTGCTGGGATTTATTTCTAATATTGTAGCGTCCCTCGCTTACAATATAAAGCATGCTGAGGTTACTGTGAATTAGTGAATCAGTGCTATATAGAAAAATGAGGTTAAATATTTAATTATTATTATTATGATATTTCAAGTTGTGCTGTTGTTTATTGAATCTTAAGTCTACTGTTCAAATTTCTTTCAATGCAAAGCTAAGGAGAGTGGAGTTTCAGACAGTATAAACCGTCGTTCGTAGCTTCATCCTACATCTTTATAATGCAAAAGACTGACTCTAGCACTTCTGACACAGCTGTTTGCAATCTAGAGTAAATTGCTACTAGAGCAAGCCTTATTGACAGTCCCATCTTTAGCCATGAATAGATGTTGACATTTCCTTATGACATCATTTCCATTCAAAATGACTGTTTTCACTTCAGCTTCTTAGACATAACAATAAAAATAACACATAAAAGGAGTTGAATTCTCGCCTACCTGTGAAGTGTAGTGGCCTAAATGGAAGTTTTGATTTTGTGGTCTCAGTTCTGGGAAAAAAAAAAGTTACAGAGGATATATTGTGAAATTCAGAACAAAGGGCCCTGGCAAGATAAATGAATAATGCATAGTCAGACTACATCAGTACACACAAGAAAAAACAGACCATTAAGCATGGCTTAAGCTATTTTTAGCCCCAATAATTAGCTACCATGATAGTAATAATTAGTATAATTATGAAGAGGCTGCATACAGCAAATAATATCAATGACGTTCATAAATTGTGGATGGTTTATATTCATATTTGGTTTTTATTATTCTTACAGGTATGCTTGTATGTGTAAAAATTGATGACGATAATAATAAAAAATGTCAAATTGGGGTCTCACATTGTTTTTCACCGCAGCTCGACTTGCTCTGTAAAAGCATGTGCAGGTGTGGCGTGAAGAATGTGTGAGGTCTGCACATTTTTACTGCATGTTCTTCCCTTTTTTAAAGGAAAATTTCAGAAGTGGGACAAAGTGTATGTATGGTTTTTGTGCTTGCACATGGTTTCTGCATTTATCCTTGTTCCCGTTCATCCTCACCTTCTGTCATGGTTTTGTCTGTTATGTCCATACACCTTACATACAGCATTAAAGCTCTCGCACAATCTATCCAAGCTCTTTTTAATTATTATTATTATTATAGAGTGAATGATTTTATGATTCGGCAGGCTGAAACTTCATCAGCTTCATGAGTAAATGCGTAGTATTTAAATAAAGTTAAATTGCTGCTAATAAATGGCTGTCACTGTTTAAAAATAGATTAAACAGCTCACAGAGGTCATAGATGAACCAATAACAAACAAGAAACAAGATTCTCTCTTGTGAGGCAGGAAAACTCTGACCTTCGTTGTACTGCCGTTTCGCCTTATTACTGTTGCTCCTGCATATTTGAAGGCACACGGAAACTCCAGCACAGCTCACGGTGTTTACGTGTGCCCTTACCACCCACGCACCGTATTGTTCTTCTGGAGCTAGATAGAGTTGAATAACAGTGCTATGGGTTAAAGCAGCTGCCTGGTCAACAGGAGTCAGGTTGACATTGGCTTCCTGTCACGTGTGGACTACAGAAAGCGAGCAGCAGGCAGCATTTCCCTCCTCTATCTGTTGGTGTCACGGAGTCAAAGGCTTGAACGTTATCAAGCTAATTTTAAACACTAAGAGATATATTTGTACAACTTTAGAACAATTTTAAATTTAAACACGGCCTTGCTAAAATTTAAAATACTACAGAAAGGTAATCCAGGAAAAAAGCACTTAAACTATACACATAAACCTAAATAAACACAGGTCTAATGTTTAGCTTTTGTCTATAACTTGGAAAGTTCCCAAGGACACTTACAGACTAATTGTGCTAATATCTGAAGGTTGAATCTTTCTGCAGTGCTGTATGGATGACATTAAAACGCTGCCTTCAAAAAGAGTCACTGAATTTCCAACCACAAACAAAAAAGCCGTGTGCTGTTTACAAATGAATAGGGCAAAACTCTCAGCATAAAAGCACTGAACCTCAAGCTTAAGAGCTACAGGGTTTTTCTAGGCCACGCGCTTCTGTTTGTTTACAGGAGCACTCAGGTTCAGTGAAGCAACTGTCTGAAAAGATTGTCTATCTAACATCAAAGTGGAAGTGTGTGATTTAATGGCATACTTGACACCACTTTGCATAATTGTAATCAGATTCAAGTTTGTGTGTACAACAGACGTATGAGATGAGTGCACTGAGGTCAGTAAAGTTCCTTAGTTAAGACAAGGACTGCCCTGATCTATTCTATGTTCCTTTACAGTGAATATTTCGCTCCTTTTAATATGTGTCTTACCTTTAATGCCGGGCAGTCAGTAGACGTTAAATATACCTGCACAAGGGGAACAGGGCACCTTTCTGGAGTCAGTTGCGTAATTCTCATGGGAGTGGAGATCCCTGAAATAGAGTAAATTCTCACCTCTTTTAACCAAGAAAAAAAATAACCCACTCATCATCAGTGTACACAACCTCTTAACCGGAAGTTCACGAGGCTTAATAGTTAAATATCCCTCTTTGTCTTTCATTTATTACCTGGGGTTCTAACAAAATGTAGAACCCAATGTAATGTCCTTCTGTGCCCGCTAATAGACACTCTTTGTGAAACTTAAAGAGCCCCCTAGTGTCAATGTAAGGAACATGTTTAGCAAATTGTTTAAAGGACAAAATATTTTCATAGTTGGAAAGAATATATCCTTTTGTGTATTTTTTTTACTTGCTCCTCCATAAACCACTGATTTTTGCACAAATATAATTCATTATTCTTCATTCACTTAAAAAAAGTGTTTGAAGACCTCGGTACTCTGACTGCATCTCTTTCTGCAGAGCTCAAAGGTAAAACAGATTTGTTCAAATATACAAATTGATGCAATTCAATTCATTCATTTTTTTAAATAAAAAAAAAAACACCTGCCAAATTTCTTGAAGTATTTAATACCTTCTAACATGCTGTACATACAGAAATATTTAGTTATGTGCAGTTCTAATGTAACATATGCAAAGTATATTAAAATGCACAACGCGGTTTGTGTAGTGTATTTTAATATATTACTGCTCAAGTCCATTTTTGAAATCTGTGTACAGTTGGATAAATGAAAAAGACTTTGTTCTGTGTCGATCCTGCATCTGGACCTGAAATGGAAAAAGGAGGAATTTTTCCAAAGATCGGGTGCAATTTACAAATGAATTTCCTTCATGCTCGACTGCTTCATAAAAGCATTTGTCCTGACTCAGATTGAACACAGTTGAATGATTCTATCCATATTCCCGACTTCTTTACAAGACAATGTTTTTCATTTTCTCAAACAGAGAAGTCTAAAATTTCCATGTTCTCAGGTGCAACAAGTGTTACTGATTGGCCCTTTTTTTTCTCCTGCCACCAACCTCTTGTTAGGTTAGCGACTGGAACAAAATGACACTGGAAGAGCTTGTGCTCGTTCGAGGATAAAGGGGATCCTATTGAGGTGACAAAGCTGTGTTATACAAAATATACGATCAGCGTGGTTTTTGTTTTATGTTTCCGAACTGGATTCAAATACATGTAATTGCTGAAAAAATCAGCAAGAGAAACTGCCTACTGGTAATTCTTTGTGCTAGATTTAAACTATCTGGGGAAATCTGCATTAAATTTCACATTTTTGGAACTTTAATAAATAAAAAAAGAAAGAGCACACACACACGACCTCACGCACCTGCCATTCGCACTTCCAAAATTACTGCATGTTATGATGTTAAAAACTGCATTGATACATCCTGGCATGATGTGTTCTAACCTTTGGTGCAATTGATTTATGCAAAGCTAAAGGTGAAGCCATTAGTTTCTGGTATGAGATCCCTCTGTGAGGCCGATTCTGAATTTATAAAATTTCAAGAAGCTCTGATAATTTAATTTGGAGTGCCCTTTTATAGGTTAGGTCACCTGCAGCGTGCCTTGCAAATTGAATAAAGAACAGTAATAGAAAACAGGATGTCAGGTGGGCTCCCTGCTTATAAAATCATTAACAACAGTATGTCTTTTCTCATAAAGGAGCCCATTTATTTTGAGGAGGGAATGTTATGAAAGTGTGGGGAGCAACTCAATTTATTTTTCATTAGGAATTAACTCAGGAGAATCACTGAGAGGGTTAATAGCTGTATGTGTACATAACCAGTGTGAACTAATAGGTTTGAGGACAGCCTCTTCGAAAGTCTGTTGCACAGTTTTAAAGTATTGCTCTCATGCAGTGTGCATTTTTAGTGGGTTTGTGTAAATACATGTAGATTTAATGACGCTTAGTGAGTGCATATTAATAAATAATTTATAATGCCTTAATTATTAACATGTTGCAGTTTTACTTTCACAAATAAAACAGAAGTTGAGGTCTTCGGTAATGTGACTTATTTGCTATTGATAAGATTTAGTCATTGTGTTATTTTAAAAAATTAAGAAAGGAGCTACAGATGGCGAGTGCTTTGCTACAACGCCTTTACTGTCTTCCTTTATGTATCTTTCATTATTATGAAGTAAAGTATAAGTAAAGTAAAGTATAATGTTTACAAGACTAAATCACAGACTTTGTTTTTGGTTTTTTGAGGAAAAATTCAAACACAAAAGACTTCGCCACCCGCCTCCACCCAGAGTCAGCTGGGAAAGACTCCAGTGACCCTGGATTTTGACAAGAGGATAAGAAAATGGACTTCCTTTTACAATGGAATTCCTTGAAATTTAAATATGATTCAGCTGAAAAATAAATCACAAACTGAAGCTGACATTTTACAGGTCAAAGGTAAACCTTGCTGTGACCTCATGTAAAAAACATAGACTGTATGAAAAGACAAACATGAAGGATGATTTCCAAAAAAAAGTTTAAAGGTTTCATCCTTTCTTTCAGCCTTTTATTACTGTCGCCTCTAAATGTTTTCTGTTGTGTTTTGTGCGATTTTGCAGTGCTTTTCTATTTGCTGGTGTATCCTTATGATGCATTACTTTTGACCTCTCAAGACCAAAGTTTCAAAACCAGCTAGTGGTTAGTGAATGTTTGAGGACAAGACAAGTTTTCCATGCAAACTTTGGGTGACTGTGCCAAAGCAACTGCAAGTTGCAGCTGATTTCAGCTGACCCCCAGTTGTTTCTGGCCTTTAGGCCTGTATGACTGAGACCATGATCAAAATTAGTGAATGGCCACTAGTTCAGCTCTTGTCATATTACCTCCACAAAAGTTCCACACAGGCATTAAAATGTTAAACCACAAATGTTTAGGATGCACAAAAGGCATTTGTTTGTATTCTGATTGTCAGAGTTATTTTATAATGTTCAGTATTTCTCCCTCGGAAGAAGAATTCTGCACAAAGATTGTCTCGGTCCATTTACTACAAACACTGAACTTCTTGCATACTGTCCAGATAAAACTGATCTGAAACAAAAATACATTTTTGTCCCAGATTGCTTTTTGAGAAAGTTGCATTGATGCTACTGTGGTCATATAGAGAGACAATAGAACCTTCCTGATTTACTGAAATGTATACATTGTATCACTAAGTGCCTCTCTCACTATAGAGCACTATGAACCTTTGCTTGCTTCTTTCAGAAAAGGAATCCCTGCTAGTCAAGAAAGTAGAGCTATCACGACATCCTCACACACACCACCTTCAAGCAGGCACTGTCAAAATTATTACCCTTAAATGTTGAAGCATCTTCGAAAGTAACCCATATCTAAATTATGTCCGCTCTCTGCCTCCCCCAGTGAGATGTTCCAATTTGAGAGACAAACTGGTTCATTCTGACACCTAAATCTCCTACAGGGTATTTTTGTGATGGCCACTGTGCACAATATTTCTAAGCCACGTATTTTTCACATCTATGCACTGGCAAAAAAATAGTCCTTAAAATCTGTCATTAACTGCAGTTACACACTATAAGTTAAAATGCTTAGTCTGGTTCATGTCAAACAAATAAAAAGAACTTTAAAGATTTGCATATCTGCACATCCAATTCCAGTACATACACAAACATGCATTACGCTATATTAGACATTTGTGTGATATTTTGTCGCAATTAGCCTGCACGACCTCATGCACAGGCTTATTATAAGCAAACACAAGCCTCATTAAAGTGGTGAGGAACTGGAAAAACACAAAAAAGTATTTTCTTCTTCTGGAGGTGGTGACATCGTCAACCCAGCGCGCTGCGGACAGTCGCTACGGTCCCCACACTTAGGCATAGATGAAGAGCTGAGTTTGTCATGTTTCCCCTAATTTGTCACACATGACTAATGTTTATACTCCTACTTTTATCTTTGTAATTTTAAGCGAGGCACGTGTTTCCTCGTTACTCATTTGGCAGGTTAGAAAAAAGTCCCATTGCCCATACCCACACCACAAAAATGGCATAAATCCCAGAATATGTTCAACTGTAATTATTTATGTTACTGAAAGAGATTTAATTTCCTGACTTAAAACCTCTGCCAGTTTTTACAATTTAAAGACAGAAACTTAAAGAAACTGAGAATGTTTGCATGCCTGAAACAGAAGAAATATGATAATAAAAGATTACAAAATAAAGCTGTCCTGGTTTAGCAACTTATTTTAAGAAGGACTTGTAGAAAAATATTTATTTCAATTTAGGTCTATTAGACCTAGACATCTAATAAAAAAACACCTCAGCTCTGTTTATCATGTAATTTTCATTTATTCATAAAATAAATAAACAAAAACACTAGGTCAGCCAGTTATCTCTGTGTAAGTTGCCTTATTAAATGTTGAATCGGAACAAAAAATGTTAAAAATTAAAAAAAAGGAAAGAGTAAGAGATAAAAATAGAGTGCACCCCCTACACTGGACTCATGCTGATGGCTTTTGTTTGGGTCATATCAGAATAATGCGGCAAGCAGGTCAAATCCTTTCCGTCCTGAACGGACTTCAACAGAGCTCCTGGTGTTCTCAGCATGACTCAGTCCATGTACAGCAGGAGGTAGAAAACCCTGCCTAATCCCTTCAGTGCTTTTACAAATATCTGTATTTCCCCACTTAGGAGATCTGAAGATTACTGCCACAGTCTGTGTATCTGTGGACAATGAGTGATTATTGTACCCACATGGTGTTTTTTATTTGGCCCAGCAATCTATTTTATGGTTCAGGCAGCAATTCTGTCATGGATCTTGGGAATACAGTACAGGATGTGTTATAACCTCTGCGAGACATGTGAAGTTTTCCCTTTTTGGTTGTTTTCTGTGTCCATTGTTTAACCTGTTCTTTAACCTGTACAATTATCATTTTAAATGGAAAACTTTATGTTTGTTTGTTGAACTAAGAGTTCAGAAATGAGGTTTTTAAATTTTTTGAACCTGCAAAATGTTTAGATTATAAGAATATGATTTATCTGACAACTCGTCTATGTATTTGTGATTTAAGTATTTCAGTATTTAAGTATTTAAGTGTGATAAAATCTTAATGATGTGGGTAAACAAACAATTGAAAATTAAAATAAAAACTAAATCATTTTCAGACAATTGTCAAAAAGCAGTGCAAGGAGCCACTGGATATTAAAGAACTGCATTAAGTGTGACATTTAAATCAACCTTTCTGTGCTTTATAGACCTCATATTTGTTATTGGGTCCCACACATATACACAGATGTGTGCTGGGTAAGCTAATATCAGTTGCACTGCAGCAGTGAGACAGTAAATTTATCAGCATCAAAAACAAATTCAATTAATTTTAAGAAAATAATGCAAGATTTTTTGCCTGCATAGGTTGATAAAATGTGACAATTTATTGCTTTACTCTTTTTATCATAAAATAAAAAAAAGAAACAAAATAACAGGTTCATGTGTTGTGTTTTATCCATTGAATTACTGTATAGTACAAAACGAAAATGTGCGTCTTTTTCCTGTTTAACGTCATTTTTTAAATTAAGCTGTATTTAAGTAAAGCTTGAACAATGAAATAATTACCAGAAATTTCTTTCTTTTTAACCGGCCTGTTTATTGAACCGTCTGACAAATAAAAAGAAATTAAATATCTTTAAATCATTAAATTTGTATCATTTTTACTACGTCCAGGATTTTTTTGTGATGTATTGTCTTAACAAATTATTGGGGAAATTAATATTTACATATTTAATATTTAGTTTGATGATGTGGAGGTCCAAAAAACACAAAAACACATGCACCAAATATGACACACTTGTGTTACAGGGTTAAGTAAACAGTAATAACAGCCAATTAAGAGAGGTATTAAAATAACGTTTACATTTTATTGATATTATTTTGAATTAAATATCATAAATAACTATCAGTTAGTAATGTGACTACTGCCTGTAGTATTATTGCTAAAATGAGAGTAATGATAATTGTTACTCTTTAAAGAAGTAATGTTTTTACCTGACTCTGTGATGTGCTGTCAGTCATTTATTTACTGACTCTTATTAATAATGGGCTCATGCATAATACTCACCTTGACTTCCCCAGCCTCTGCTGATGTAGAGAAAAAAAAAGGTTTTATACACTGTCATCTGCATAGATCGTGATACTGAGTGCAACACTATTCTTTTATGTATGTCTTCATTAGTGTAATCTGCAGTGTAAGATGTGATTATAATATAAGCTTGAACAGCGAGTACACTCATATGGGTTATTCATGCATGTTGTGTATTAATTAGCAAGGAGCCTCTCTGGTGCGTTTCTTTTCAGGCCGGTTGTTTGAAGTGTTTCTTTACCAGCAGAGGATGCTCATGGCATTGGAGCCAACTCTGAGGAAGAGCCTCTCTTCCTTTTTCCCTGGAAGTTCACCCACCAGGGAGGCTCTGCTAATAAGTTCCCTGGGCTAACCCCAACCTGTTTTCAACCTCATTCCCTACAATATAAAGAGAACTAAAGATGCATTTGTTCTTGTAGATATTTTACTAGAGCTCTCAAATGTTGGACAAAGTATTCAGCACTTCATTCATTGTGGACTTAAAATGTTAAGTATTCGCGTCATGAGATATAAAAATAGAATGTATGGTGCTAAACATAGTTGAATAGTTTCTGTGTTCCTCGCCATTTCATGTGAATAAGGATTAAATAAATTGGAGGGCTAGGCCATTACTGGACATATTTTCACAGCTTAAATCTGAAATGGAAATGAGAGGCAATTATAACAATTTCTAATATCACCATTATTACATGGTGACCCTTCATTTCACACAGTTTGGGCACTTTGGATAAAGCAGGCTTGTTGGAAGTCACACGGGCTTTTATTTTTCTTTCTGTCTGAAAGGGGGACTTGTCTTCGCTTTGACCTCTCAGGAGAGTGCTTTGTGCGCTCACTTTACTATGTGTTTTTTTCTCCCTTCTTCAGCTGTATCAGGGTGTCTGACTGTCCAGGAAAAGTCACCCAATCTGCCCCGCTGACACAGAAAAGGGCTTTTACAGGCTTCTGGGATTTCTTGGAGAACCGCAATCCAAAGTGTCCACTATGACCACTTAAAAGATGCTGACAACAGTCATTAATGAGATTTCCTTTAGGCTGAATGGGGAAAAAAATGATGCCTAACCACAGTTTCAGTTCAAATATTAGCTCTGTGGTATTGGTTTCCAAGGACTAGACTTCACTGGTACTTCACTGGTAATTTGATAGTTTAACATGTAACTTTACAAAGCTGAAATAAGAATAAAAACCTCAGAAATTAATAGATTTGTTCTCAATAAATCAGTGTCAACAGACATATGGTAACAATCCTTTAAATGTAGCTTTTCATGTCCAAGTATTTATAGGTTTATCAGTATGCAGTGATTATATAACACAGAGGTTATTTTACTGTTTTGGGACATTGTAAACAACAAACGATAAATAGAAGTAATTAAGCAACAATCTGTGCCTTAATCAAGAAAATAACCTTGTTTGCAGGGAGGGCGTTTCAATCTAAAATAATTCTTTCCCCCTTCACGATCACAGTGATCTTGATTTTATTTCCTTTGGTTTTGTAAAGTCTGCTCTCATCGTTTCTGGGCTCTCGCTTCATTCATTTTTTCCGCATCAGTTCATTTCTGTAAGAGTGATGCTTGTTGACACATATTTGGACAGGGCAGAGGCTGTTATATCAGTGGAGCATGCCCATGCTTGTGAAGTTATCACCTTCAGCAGATCAAAGACAGTTGGCACATTATTTATGCATTGCTGAAAGGTGAGGTATTCAGTTGAAGTCAGCCAGCAAAGCATAGCTACCCTTTATTCTGAAGTAATGATTTCCTCTTGATTGAGTGCACCCAGTCAAATGCTGAGAGATCTGTGTTTTTTGTTCTGTGTGGGGCATAATATGAGATTTAAAAAAAACCAACAACAGTATTTTGTGGGGTTTTGTCAAATAATGTTGGGCTGAAACACCCGCAAAGTTAACTGTGAGACCTGATTATTATTATTATTATCTTCAGAATTACTTTGCATTGCCTTGTGCTAGGGTAAGTCGACTGCTATGTATTGTGTGGCCACACTTTCCCACAGTGTGTTAATTTCAGAAAAAATGAGTAGTGACACAAATACACAGGGCTAACTAAAAGGTTGTGCCCCCAGACTGTGATGATCCTCAAAAAATTGTTTTATAGAGGATATACAGCGGTGAGCCCGAGGCTAGTCTTTAGCTGCTGTTTGCTCCTAAGGCCTAAGGCAACAACCTTGGTCCGTGTCATAACCCACTTTTATTATTAGGGAGGATATAAAAATATATATTCTGTGTCTTTATTGATTATCTCCCCCAATGGATCAGGTTCTTCGGGTTATGGCTACTGCTTTTATCAGATTTAACTGATGTGCTGCACAAATATAACATGTAGTAAGCTCTTAATTATTTATATTTATTTATTTTTTTGTTGATGTCAGCAGTTTGAGCCATCAGTGAACCGCCACAAAGAGTTTGGTCCTTTTTAAACAGATGTTTCTAATGAGCAGAGGAAGCAGATTTAAGCAGCCTGCTCAGTCAGGACTATTTTCACTCAAAGGTCATTCAGGAAAGAGGAGGTACACCTCGTCACTTTTTGAAGGACTAAGTGTTCTGCTTTGAAACAGACCATTGGGAGACTCAAATGACTCAAAAGGCTATATCAGCGAGCACTTGTGGTTGACGTTATTTATTTATTAATTTGAGGCCTGTCTACTGACACATCTGAGTGGTCTAATTGCTGCGAATTGACACCGGTTACAGTCCATAATGGGAGCTTGGGAGTCTTTCCTAACCGCAGTTCATTCAGCCGCCCCTCGCTGCAACTTAACTGCCCTTAAAATGTCTGATTGCAACATGGGAGCTGTGAGGCGAGACAGGATTATCAGTCTTTGTTGTGTGACTGTGTCTATTATCCTGACCTCTATTCACAATGGGCCCTTAGGAGTGTCGCTTCCAGCCACACAGCAAACTACCCCATACCCGACAAACAACAAGTGAATCAGAGATCTCCCCCTGTCCCAATGCTCTAGACACTTACAGCTCCAACACTTGGCAAAGCGCACCACTGCAGGTAAGGCTATCAAATCCCTATTGATTTAATAAAGATAAATTGGAGGCACTTCCTTTCGGTGTTATTGCAGCAGAGCCGATTGATTGTTTGTGTTGACTGGCGATATTGTCACTGCAGTACTGTTAGTTACGCAAGTTCATTAGTTGTGAAGAGTTGCTTGCAGGGTCTTTTGTCTGAGATGTAGAAAGCTTTTGTGTGTGTTATAGTGGTTAAAAGTGGATTTGCACATGCATATGATTTTGGTTAAGGAAAGGCCATTTTGGAAAAGCTAGCATGTATTCTCCTGTTTTTATGTTTTTCCATGAGGATAGTAAAGACAATCAAACATTTAAAAGAATACATTTGAGAAATCCAATTTCCAGAGGTAAACTGTATAGCTTGTTCTTTTTTTTAACACTATTAGGACGATTACATTTAAACACTTAAAAAAATGTCTGTGTACTGATTAAAACAATCCTAATTTTGTGTTACATGAAACATTGTGTTACATTGTATTTTAATTTGAATGCATTATTTATCACCATTTAGTTTGGCATCTGAGGATGAGGTTTAATATTGATGAAAAAAATCAAGTTGTAGAGCACCTTAGTTGGAGTTACAAAGGAAATATATATCTTTAAAATTTTAGATCAGTAAATTAAACTTTCCACTGCTCACCAGTCCAAGATTTTGTAACTTTCTTTTTTTTTCACTTGGATTTAAAAATGTAGCTTCTGTATAAAACAAAACTCTCGAGCCTATTTTCTTTGTGCCAGTGAGAAATGGTAAGAACGGTTGTGAACAATGCCAGAGGAGACGTCTAAAGATCCTACCAGCAGAGGGTTTTAGATTGAATTCTGGCCCAGCATAGCTCACAGACATAGCAAGCGTCTGAATCAATTCCATACATATCCATTAAAGCACAACTGATTAATTCATCATGTTTATTTTCACGGTGGATGACATGCAGCCTATTTATAAACTCGCTATAATCATAAAGATATCAAGGCAACAAGAAATTGAGGGCTTCTGTGGCTTACTTTCAATATTAGATTTGACCTAAAACCTAAATACACGCATGATGAATGAAAGATGAAGAAGGACAATGGATTTTTTCCCCCTTCTTTTATTTTAGTTTTCGCATATCTAGTTGAAATCTCCGTGCTGTCGTGGCAGGTTAAAAGGAGGAAAGGGCGTTGAAGTTAACATCATCATCCATTAAGCCTTTATGAAAACCAAATATGGCAGAGCTTTCGTTTTCGCTGAACCTATTCTTTCAGTAAAACGGTGCAAGCATAATTCTTCTCCATCTGTCAGGAGAACTTTAAAGCACAGCAAGTGTGAATTCAATTTATTTCTCTGTGCTCTGCCCCTCGCTGCAAATTGCTTAATGGTTTGAACTTTATTTCTAAAAACAGCATTACAAAGTTGGGCGAGATAACATCTAGTCAGGGCCAATAGAAATGCTTTGATTGTTTTGCATTTGTGTTATTGTAGAGTATTGTACCGGGGCCGTCCTCTTTTCTAATTATTAAAAACTTGGATTTTTGAAATGTGAATAAAAGCATCAATTCATAAAAATACACGAGGAAGGAAATTCAATAAACTAAAGAGGGGACAGATTTTATTTCATGTGATCAGCTGGTTACAGGAAATAACCCTTGAAACTTCCTTAATGGACTGTTATCGCTGAAGTTATCTCAAACTTGTCCTACTGTCAAACGGAGCTGTTCCACTGACTGCAGCCTCACTTATCCTCTCTCAGCCCACTACATGAGATGGGGATGATTGCAGTCTTGAAATCAATGAAACCACAAACCTTCCTGATAATATTCCCTCTTGGGGTGCAGTGGCAGATACATTCAGCGCACTATTTATCCCTCTGCCAGAGTCTTTACTGGAGGCATTTGTGGGCTCAATTTGACGTGAACTATACTCAATGAGCTGGTGACAAATCTGCATGTTTACCACAAAGCTGTTCAAGCGGTGTCATATGTTGCTCCAAAAAGAAAGTGAAGAAGTTTAAGGCATGAAAGTCAGCTCATCAGTCGCTTCTATCAACTGCGTTTACAATGTATGCAAACAGCGAACAGGTTTAGTACGTTTTTAGGTCTTATTCTTAAAGTCGGAAAGATTTGAACAAGATGATACTTTTGTTCTTTGGATTTGTGTGATCAAACCCCCTGGAGAAACATTCACACATCTCTAAATACAAGTTTGACAATAAAAAAGTCTCTCAAGCCCTCCGATCAGTCATCGCTTTCCACAGCATTATTCCCCAAACAATAAAAAGACAATATCAGATTAATATATAGCCCGTTCTTGGTTGGGATTTATCCTTGTGGGGCAGGCAACGTCTCCCTGTCTGAAGTCACCAAGCAGTAAGAAGGATTTGGTTGACAGAGCACAGCGGGCTCAGAGATGCCTTCGCATTTGAGGTCACTGGTGGATAGCGAAGTTATCTAAAGCCCCAGTTTGTGTCGATTTCCCCCCACCATCCCAGCACGAGTGTCAGAGATTAGTGGTGCATCCATCCTCTGTGACCTCTAGGAGCTAAAGAGATACTTTGTCGCCATTTTGTTGCTGTCAAATGATGTAAGGTGAATACAGTGATTTCATTGGCAACCTATGCTGCCGCATGGCCCCGTTTTTGTAGCATGGCATGTAATTTCAGTCAGTGCGCCTTCCTCCCATCCTTTGCTTCATAAATTGCAGACATGAAGTCAAATTATGTGGGAATGCTTAGTCTCATTCTCCAGGAGACCACAGAGTAATGTGGGAACATTATTCTGACACCAGTCATTTTAGGTATTTGTGTTTATCTTTAGTTTGATTTAATGTCAAAAGAATTCTCAAAAATCTGACTTTATCTCATGTCTTTAATGTCACCTACTTATCAGAAACACTTTACCCTAAAACACACTTAATGCCAGTTCTAATTGCATAGCATGCAGAAATCAATCATATAGATCTTGCAGTTTTTAGTACATTGACTATTTAATGACACTCCGTAGTCTGACGACTAATTGACAGACCTTCACTCGTGGTTACCCAACCGTTAACGGATCACCTCATATTCCAGTATATTTCTCATTTCAGCTGACAAGACAGTGATAGAAATAGACAAAACTTGTACAAGTAGTGTCAAAATGTCAACCCAACCATCTATGATCAACAAAATGTCTGTATTGAATCTCTCTACGGCCTCAGTATTCCCTGGACAAAACAACAGAACTCAATGCAACCAGAAAACTGGCATAAAAACCTCAGTCAGTTATCTGACATTCCCATTTCTAAGGCTGTCAGTCCTTTGCCTGGTTCTGGCATTGTGCTGTGTATAAATCCTTCCCCTAAGGAAGAGGAGTTACTCAAAAACCGAGCTACACCAAAAAGCATACTTTACAATATCTTAAGAAACGATCTGCTGAGTGTTGAGGTGCGTGCATTATCTGAGAAAAGCAAGCAATCCATTCAGAATATCAGCAGTGAAAGTAAAACCTACACTTTCTGAGATCACCGCGATAAAACATGTACAACAGTTCACATAATGCCTAATTACCATTCCTCCAGATGTCCCCATTGTAGTGATTTAGTTTAGTATGAGAGAATCAATGTAAAAAGTACATCTTAAATTTATAGACGGCTCTCTGATTCTGCACCTTATTGTTTTATCATGTCAAAAAATATGCATTATTAATCCCATGTGTTGCCTCGAGTAATAAACCTATCTGAGGAGGAGCATGCGCAGCTTACTGAATGATGAGTCCTTAAGAAGGAAGGAAGAAACAGGAAATCCCCCCACCCCCACCCTCAGTATGTTTCGAGGTTTCCACATTTGAAACAGCAGTGCACTTCCATGCACTTCTTTAATCATCTCTTCTATGTACCTATAGATAGACCTGAATAATGCAAGGAGTTCTGTGCCAAAATGTCTGTATTTGCATTGGCAGGGGAGAAAATATCTTGGGTCCACTCGTGCAGTTACTGTAGCTGCAACTCCTGCTTTGTAAACGAACGCTAACTTTCGCATCAAAAAAGGAAAAAAGAAAAGAAAGAAACCGCATTTCCTACAAGTAATTGTCAACTTAGCACACTGTATTGTGTTAATGTAGGAGTGAAATTGGCTGTGGTTACACGCATATCTGCCTTTACGCACACAATTTTTTCTTTGTGGGACACAAAGGTAATGAGGAAAAAAATGTGGTCCTAAATGCTGGAGTACGTAAGGTAGCAAGGGTGTTTTAATTCACCTGGCTAATAGTGTGAGACAAGGCCCTTTAGGTCATCAATTACTATAAAGTAATGATTTCTAAAACTGCAGTTACACTTGGACAGTTCATGAATTATTCACGAAGTACTAGAAGGATTAGAGGGACATTGTCCTCTCATGCCAATATCTTCAGTGGTTTACTTAGAAGTTTTTCCTTTTCTCATGTTGAATTTCATTGACGAGCATTCAAGCACACAAAAAATCCAAATAAACTATCTGCAGCAGCCATAAACATCTATCAAATGGAGTTCATTAGGAATTTAGAATAAGGAATAATTAGGTAAAGGTACAAGGAGAGGTTGTCTGTTTGTTTTGCCTGTAAGTAAGTTTATTTGGCTGAATCGTTCAGTTTCCCCAACAGTGTCATATCAGTGCAAACGACTGTAAATCATGCTGGCAATAAGCATGCGTATCACTATGTCTTGATTGCAAACGGAGGAATGAAAATAGACACATCTCTTTTGGCTGATTTTTTACAGAATTTAACTTGACATTACTTAAGCTAAAACACTGTGCCGCTCCTACTGTGCTGCTGTGCCTTGTTAGGCTGAATTGCTGCTGGGGGATGTCAGGGAAAGAAAAGGCCCAAGTTCATGCTTTACCTGCAGTAGATATTCACAGTAAAATATATATAAAAAAGAGTTGCTTTTCATTATATCTACTCTTTGCCCGGCAAAAAGCTCGGTGGGTGATGGGTCGTGTTTATTGTGGTGGTGTCAGCAGGTCCATAGAGGCAGACTGGACTGGTGTAATAACCATATAATTCAAGTTGTCAGCCCCTTTTCACCTGGCAACACAGAGAAGGAGCTGTCCATCATGTGCTCCGGTTTGCCTTTAAAATGGCCCTTTTCAAGTGATACTGGCCACTCGGGCGCTTGCATTCCAGATTCGTGCATGACGCTTTCATTACATTACGATTTTAAGAGCACTCTGAGAGCTGTTTAAGTAGTGTTTAAAAGGAAACTATTCACATTACTCCTAACTGAGTGGAACAGGCGGTCCGGACCGGAGTCATACTACCAATGATATGGCCTCGCTTCAATCAGGCCTATAACAATATGCCTGGCAGTCAAAAGTTAATGATAAGTATTGGAAGGAATGGCATTATCTGCTTAGTGTTCATCTCCACGAGCAGAAACTAAATGTGCTACCTGGGCCCAAGGCAGAATCTGTGTTCATACCTAGATAGGACCCCAGCTGTGTGTTTCACTGAGATAGCGCACCACAAAAGTAGCCATGACCAAAATGCTGATAAATGAATCGGTGACATTTGATGTGTTAGTTTAATCCCCCCCACCCCACCCCACTTTTAAGGCTCGATTTATTTATCAATTCATTTTGTGGCTTTGCTCCTCCTTAGCTACGAGGAGTTTGGATTTGTGGCTGCAGGAAGACTTGTGGAAGATTGATGTGTTATTCTTATCAAGCATGTCTTGATTAAAGTGTTTATAACTTTTCTGCCCTCAAGGGACAGGATGTGACATTTAAGGGTTTTTTTTTTACCTTTTATGTTCATGAGGAATTTCATTTAAAATCTTTTAGTTCTGCAATTTTTGACCCATAATCCCATTTTTTGGTTCTTTTTATTGGGACTTCAACTTTTTGTTGGTGTTTTAACTGAAAGCAAAGACTTAGTATCTTAAAGCACAAAAATATAACAGTCAGCCCGTTTATATAGAGTTCCAGTATCAAATATTAGAATTCTGTGGAATATCCCAATTTACAATTGTAATAATATGTGAAAAATCTCATTGTTCAAAAGCTTTATACTAACCAAGGCACGCTATCATTTGTGACCACAAAGCAATTTTACCTTAAAAGCCAAAATATATCTATATGAATGCATTTTAAAAACGTAAAACTATATTACAACCAAAATCCCTCATTAACGAGTAGATCAGCCAAAACAAGAGACTGGATATGAAAAAAATCAATGAACAAGCTTTATGAAAGAGCCAAGATATCACAGGGTATCACATGTTCTATGGGCTTATTTGAGCTGCCTGAGATTACTATGCAAGAACAGCGAGCTTTCTTCCTTGAATCGACTTCAGAGCACACTGTTTTCAGATGCCGCTCCAAGTTCTACTACATGCCATGATTAATTCAGCCATAATGTATGTTAATATATGTTAATCTGTGTCACTGATATGCTAATGAATACCTTACTCCCACAATCCAACTTGTCTGTGGCGGCAGCGCACGCTACTTGAAGGAGGTACAATGTTAAAATTCTACAGAAAGATCGTCTGTACAAATTGTGCTCATATAGAAGCCCTGTGGTGGGCTGTGAGTCGACTGTGGCGACGCCGAGCATTGCCGGAAGAACTGTCCACCATTCTCACAGAATTGTAACATAGAAAGAGATCAGTCAAGTTTATGATCACACAATTACAACGTGAAACCATATTTCTATTTGTAAAAACATGTTGTACTGAAAATGGCTTCGTGTCGTTTTTACATCTGTTTACAGACACTGAGATTTGTGTTAGTCCACAGTTTGAAAAGAAAAAATCCCATACATCAACAACACACACACACACACACACACACAAACACACGCACACACAAATCAAATAAAAAGGGCTCTAGGAAGGAAAACTGGGTAAATATGTAATTTGGAATCACGGTTCCACTTTCGTGATATTTTTCAAAGGCATATGAACCTCGAGCAATATCATCTCTTTATTAACAGTAGATGGCACCATGTCATCGTGATATAAAGAGTAAGCTTTAATTCATCTTTTATTTCCAAACCATCTCTATCACAAATGGGAGGAGGGGTGGGGATGGGGGTGGGGTAATAGATCTGCCCAAATCCACTGAATGGAAAGATTTTCTTGATTTATTTATTTAGAACTGTAACATTATTGAACATCTTTTAGTAATAAAAATAATGCAGTTTAGCATATTTGTAAGAAGATGCTCCGATGTGTCACGTTCAGTTTGGAGCACGCATTGGAACTGAACGCTCATTGTTTGTGATGCAACAATTGTGGGTGTGAAGATGTTCACTAGAAGAGCTGCTGGAGTGTTTGTGACTACACCAAAGTACAATCAGCGTAAAAATGTGTTGCAGCAGAGACTAGACGAAATGTCAGAGCGAAAGTGAGGGTTCACGTTTGCTGGAGATAACTCTCTTTGAACCTTAACCTGAAGGCTTCTTGACTGCTATTACCTGTTGCACTTTAAGAGGCCCGAATGCACCTTGATGGTATCTGGTCGACATTCTTCGGCTGTAGAAAAGTTTTAAGAGGGCAAAGCTAGAACATCACACGCTTCTTCAGTGGTTTTAGTATTTGCTGTCCCTGGTCAAGTCTCCCTGTCTGGGCGAGGACACCTGCATCCTTGTAAAAATGACTGTGGAATTAATCATTTTCAAGCCAACACTTTGGTGAATATTTTATGATTCTATTTCGCTCTATTTGCCTTGGTTTTTTGTGACAATCAGGCCACTGGAAAACAGTTATCAATTATTCACATTTGCTCAACAGGCTCATCAACATTTACCAGAATGGTGGACTGACGAGACACCTAGTAATACAGGAAAAAACGCTGTTAAACATTTTTGTTTTCTTAATTAAGTTTTTGAAGACAATGTGAAAACATAAGAATTAAGGAGTACAAGATACGAGATGTTTAATAATGTTGTCGGATCAGGAGCACGATGAGAGTGGAAGAAACTGCACACAAAGAACGGCGTGTTCAGGGTGAAGACTGGATAGGTTTACAAAAACAATGCATCTTCTGTGAAATATATCATGTTTTTTTCAAACTTTCTTTACTCTGAATATTTCTGATTGGAAAGACATCAAGCTTTAGGTTTATTGGACTTCCTCTGATTCATTTCGTCTGCTTTTTTTTAAGGGCGCACTATTAATGATCGCGAAACTCGTAAACACACTCTGGCCATTTGCTTCGTCAGTGTTGTAAAAGATAATGACATGTTGAAAATAAATGAGCCACTCATAATCATAGCTAATCTGCCATCGCAGTCCTTCTCGTGAAAGACATTAATCAAGTTTGAATCCAGTGGGATATTTTATTTCCAGTGCCTCAGGATAGCAAAGTGAGTGTAGACACTTAAGCCAGCTTTGAGTTGCACCTACTATAATACAATGGCCGCTAATTGCTAATTATGAAATTCTCTTATGGGCAGAGACACAGTGGGTTCATCCCATTATTGTTTATTTGTCATTATGCTGAGCTTTGTGCTAATGATTCCATTTTATTCACTGCACACGCACTGAAGAGTTTATCCACTGTCATGTGCAATATACTGTATATACTGTGCTGGATATAGTCACTGAACATAGGTCAAGACTACACAAAAACAAACCTTTTAAAGGACTGTTTTCAGCTGTGCCATTTCGTAGTCTTAATTGAATTTAAATGATTGTTTGCTCAGCGGGCCATAAAGTCCCTCAACAAAATGTCTCTAGAATGGAGCCATAACATCAAGTGAAGTCTTTTAAACAGTCATGGAAACATAACAACAAATCTCTGAGCAGCTCAACTGTAAAAACTAATTGTTATTGTCGGTGGAAAACACTTTCGCGAAGCAATTCAACTTTGTATCAAGACGAGATCTAAGCAAATATATGGAATGTAATTTTACAGCTTAGTTGTGTTCCTGCAATTCCCAAATGGTCACCCTCAGGATACACTAAAGATTGTACCGCAGCAGGGCCCCTAATGACTCTAATAGTATTGGTGTTGTGAAAATACTGCTCAACAACCAGCACTGATCATACTATCAAAGCTTTTGCAAAGGCAGTGCAGAAAGTTACGGTTTTGAATGCTTGAATTTCACTTTAGGTCTTCACGCTGTTTCCAAGAGGCTTGGAGGCAGCACATCTTCAACATCACATCAAACCATCTGTTTGCTGCTCTTTACACATCAAAGGTTCACACAAAAAGTCCACTTACAGGTAGATGTAGTCAAGTCACCAGCATCGGTGTCACCCAGTATTTAAGGGTGGTCATTTATACCTCGTAAGTGCAAACTTTGTGCGACTTTGAACCTGCCTCAAATTTACTTTGTCACAACACTGAGCAGTTACATAAGGAAATTTGCAGTTCTGATGCTCTGGAGCAAGAGTTGGAGCTCATTTATTAAAGTAGGACACCCCTGTGCAGCCTGCCACTGTGCTCTGCAGTGCTATTGTACAGTACAAGAAGAGTAACATGGCAAGAATATCAAAATGTTTAAGGAGGAGTTTTTCTCTGTGACTGACAGTCATTTCTTTTTAGGTGTACTGCTGCTGATGTTTGTGTATTCTCTCTGCTTCGTTTATGGTTCATCCTCATAGTTTTTAGGGGAACTTCTTTATGGCGGTCTCACTATTCACCTCGTGAATGGAGACTGTCCTCCTCCAGACAACATACATAGGTCATTTGTGAAAGCGAGAGTGCAAGTGCAAGCGAGACTTGTACTCCTGGTCAAAGTTAGGTGTGTTTTTGTCACCGCACCACCTGAAATCCTGTTCGCTCTTTTAAAGTGAAATCACTCATTCAGTTTGTTCAGGAACGCTGACAGAAGGAATAGTGTGGTTTCACCAAATATGACCAGCTACTGAAATAACCAAACAATGCTACATATTTAATTAGATTCTAATTATAGTTTTTCACAAGACGCCGATTTATAGTGTCTGTGACGTCACGTATTGCCTTTGAACATCGTCCACCAAAAAGGAAAACACAGAAATCACTTATTTAACCTCCTAAGACCCGAACTCTTCCATGGCATGCATTTTTAATTTCTCTTTGATATTTGGGCTGATTGGGACCCGATGAATGTAAAAACAAAGAATTACCAGATTTTTTTTTTTTTTTTTTACCAAATTTTTGTTTCTAAGAAAAATGAGAGCCACATATGAGGACATTCGTTTTAAATTTTGATAGAACAGTAGCAGCATAATGTCCTTGTAAGTGGATATCAGGCCCTAGGAGAGCAAAATTGAGTATTTTGGTCTAAATAACCCAAAATGTGATGTCCACATATGTGGACGCCAGGTCCTAGGAGGTTAAAAAAAACAACAAAAAAAACCAGAATGGGAATGTTTAAAGATTGGGATGAGTATGAGGTTGGGATGTGTGTTTTCTTAGTTGTGGATCAAATGATTAAGTTCTCATTCTGGATTTGGATTTGGAAATTAATTAGGAATTCAATTCGGATTATTTTTGTCAGTGTTGCTGTTAACAACGATTTTGTTTTTAATTTGGAAAGTAAATTGAAATAGTCGACCTGGTTTTCTTTTGCACCCTGACACAGCTGACCAGAGGCAGGAAGAGAGCAGAACAATCCTGCTTGTTATTAACGGCATAAAATAATTATATTGCGCCTTCTGAGAGAAATGTGGCTATAGCAGTCAGGTGACTTTTATTGTCTCTAAATTAAAAAAAATAATAATAATGTTCACTTAATGTGTTCATTTCCAGGGCTTTGATGTTCTGTGACAAAAGTGAGACTGAAAAAAATCATGATTTAATATATACACTATATAATATATAACATAACCACTACAAAAAAATAAACCGCATGCTCACCAGCAGCACCCACTGTGGAGTCCTGCCCAGATAATAAAGGTAGCATGCGTGACGATGCTCATTATAGATTCATAGAATAAGCCAATGAACATCTAGTCTATCAAACACATTTAAGTTACTTACTAATGTCAGCTGTATAACAATGACTAAAACAATTTGGACAATATGTTTTCAATGAATGGTAGCTAGCTATGTAGCTTAAACAGCATGAATATTTTCTGCATTCTTATATATCATTTTGAATTTGAACATTTATTGGCTATAAGAGTCTATAGAAAATAACATTCTCTTTGAATCAATAAAAAAACAAAATTAAAACGTGTGTTTATAGCCCCGATTGTTCAGTTTCCAAACATGTACTGGCCACATAGGGCTCTTTTATTATCCCACAGGACTGTTATCAATTTAGTTATACTTGAACTTTTTATTGCATTCAAATGGCTAGAGAGTGAAACTAATTTAAATGCAGAAGAGTTCATGTTTTTCCTTTCACCCCTGGCTATCGAGTGGGCGTCAGTTTATGCATGCTTGTTAAGATACGTGTGTAATGAAGTTAAAAAATCAAACCAAAATCCTGAACCTGTTACACTTTCAGTGGGTCTGTCTGTGTTGTGCATTTTGGTCAATTTGCTAGCGTGGTTTATTTGTCCCCTTGGAGCAGAGGGTCTGTGCAAATCAATAAAAAATATATCACTTTTGTCCCACGATGTAACATTTCTGTCCCGATAAGAGTCGTTTCCTAGTATCAAAATAATGTGATCACATGATATGGCCTGCGGTTATCATATGTTAACTCAAACATCTATGGTTTTTTTGCTTTTTTTGAAGGATGGTTTTCTGAGTTACCAGTATAGGTTTTTTTTAATCTCTAAAGGGTCATCATAGGATCAGGTGGTTCTTTTTTACAGCATCTGTGTTCGACTGAATAAATTACACTTTTTAGACCTATTATTTCATTATTACACATTTTTCTGCACAGAAATAGTATTTTCTACAAATTGTGATAATAGCCCTGCCTCTGTGGGGTTAAGAAGGTAGAAGATTTTTACTCTCCCATAAATTATTTTTAAACTATTTTATTATTATAAATAAAATAATTTCTCTTTGAATTCAGATTTTTTTAACCTGACTGCAAATTCCTGAGAATAACATTATTTCTTACAGCATTTACGACATATACTACTGAGCTATAGCATTATCTGCAACTACATTATGGACGATATTATTCATTTTTATGTAATTGCTTCAGGGTCAAGAATAAGAGAGAAAATAATTCAACTGCTGTTTGATTTTTCACGTTTTCATCATTACAGAATTTCAAGAAGAGTCATTTTTGCATCAAGTTTGCAACGGCAAACTTGATTGAACCTCTGCCACCAGCTCAACTATTATGCTCCAAAACACCTCTGTTCCCCTACACTTCTTCATTTCTGACATTCCAATTATCTTTACATCAATCATTAAAATCTATTAATATTTCATGTGTTTTTTTATGGATTATCTTAGGCTGCAGTTCCAGTCTTCGTGCCGAAAGATTTTTCTGGCAGAATAAAAATTTTACAGCTCAGTATAATTGAGTCTGTGTGTCACTATATCATGCAACATCCAAATGGACTCGTATACACTTCCTCCTAATAGTGGTTATAGCCATATGGAGTGTTTTATGATACATAGCTTTAATTAAAATACAAGGTGTTTTTTTTTCTTTTCAGCCAAGTTGGACAAAGTTAGAGATGATTTGAAGGGTGGATTTCCTTATGATACTTGTAGTATCACAGAGTGTATTTGCCTTTCACACTTGGCTCATAAGTAACACAACTATTACTACAGATTACTCATTACTGATCTGATGTAGTATCAAAGTGATTGCCTGTTCAGTGACAACTAAGCTCAGTAAATATATTTAGTCATGACAATAAGAGCCAGAAAAGTCCCTTTGTTGATGACTATTTGCTTTTGAGCACCATTCACTATTCCTCAGTATTATTCAATACTTGCAGATTATTTGGTTTTATTTCATTTCTATTCGCTCTGTGTTTTTAATTCATTCTGATGCAAATCCATTCCAAGATTTTTTATCCTTATTTTTACTAAGACTGTCACAATTTGAATTCCTTTTCAGAGAAACCCCATGGTAAGATTCATTACAGCCAGGAGGGAGATCAGTGCTAAATAACTAGCTCATGGTGGCTTTTAAAGGCCTCCAACTTCCGCAGCAGCAGGAACCTGAAACTCTATAGCATATCCATTAAGCGCATAAGTTAGCATGGACAACACCTTCGCCAAATGAACTTGATAGGACTGTATTTGTCAGCAGAGAGTCCGTGTCAGGATTAGACTTGGGTCTAATTTATTGTGGAGAATAGAAGTTTAAGATGTTATTTCAAAAGATGGGTGTTTAAAAAAAAGCTCAGTTTTATGGCTTTGTGGGTTTAACAAGAATTTCACAAAACTTTAAAAATGTGAAAAACAATATTATCTTAAATGTTGCTTGTAGCAAATCAATAATCAATTTTATATTTTATATATTAATGTTCTTTAACAACAGTTATTTCACATACTTACTCCATCACTGCACGATGAAGAAAAGTAAAGTTCAGGCTAGCTGGAGAATATAATAAATCTACATTTATGTCTTAGGTTGATAGATTAAGAATATATTTTTAATGCTGATGTAACAAACCTGCAAGAATGAAAAGAAAGGCTTACCAGATGGTAGTGAGGCCTGCTGTGATGTATAGTCAGAACATAATGGTACAAACAAAAAGAAAGAAGCTGAGCTGGAGGTGGCAAAGCTGAAGATGCTAAGATTTTCAGTGGGAGTGACCGGGATGGATAAGGTTAGATTTTGAAATGAGTACATCAGAGGGGCAGCTCAGGTTGAGCAACGTGGAATGTAGTTTGGAGCTGTGCAGAGGAGGATTAGTGAGGATGTTGAATATGGAGCTGGCAGGCAGGATGAAAAGAGGAAGACCACAGAAAAGATTCATGGATCAGTTTGGTGCTACAAAAGAGGATGGTAGGGATAGGTGAGATGGAGACAGATGATCTGCTATGCCCATCCCTAAACGGACCTGCTGAAAGAAGACGAATGTAACCAGTCTAAATATTCCTTTTTCAATTGATTGCTTGCCATCGCTACCTCGCCTTCCAGTTTATATCTTCACTCTCATAGCTGCCCTCCATCTCACTGGCATCTGCTACTCATATAATGTATAAGGATGAAGAAGAACAGAACAGAAAACTGCTGGTTTTAGTGAAACAAATACATTTAAACAATTCAGAAAGTACATTTAATGAAAAAAGAAGAAAAAAATGAGATTGAAAGAAAAATAATGCACTGTTTTTGTTCTCGTGTAATGGAAAAAAAAATCTCAGTGCCAGTCAAAGAGATTGATTTCCATGTTCACAGGGGGGTCAACTTTCATATCAACGATGCTGTGATGTGATTTTGATTATGACTGCTTCAGTGCCACCCTGCTGAGATGATGTTTTTGGTTGCTGTCTCAGATATTTGAAATTGCTTAAGCAACAAAGTGAACTGACAGACAAGCAGACTTCTCGGAGAGCAGACAAAGTAGGAAAACCGATTCCTTCATTACTTACCTTCAAATTGCAGTTTGGGTAGTAGTCAGAGTTTACAAAAGTTCTCATGTCGCTGTAGAGCAATTGTCATGTTTACAGGAATAATGAAAGGACAGTGGTGTTCTCAGCTTTTCCCTTTGTATTGCAGCGGAGACTTCTCTCGACGCCGCTGTGAAGACATCCAATTAAAATCAGAAAATATGGCCTCTGAGCTGGAGGTTACTGCTCCCAGTGGTGTTCCACCAACAATATTTTCATGGATAAATGTCTGTCGATGGAAATAAATATACTTCACCGTGCGTGTAAGACCCCAAATAATGGCAGGCCTGATTGCAACTCAGTATTTCCCACTGTTATGGGCTTGTGTATAGTTTGGCATGTTCACAGTTAAATAAAAAAACAAAAAACTTGAAAACTGAAGCAGAATTTCCTCAACTTCCATCTTAAAACCCACCATGTGTGATGTGGAAATGTTTGGGAAATAATTTGATAAAGTCATAAAGACATTGATCGTTCTGGACAGTGATGTAAATCAGTGCAACTGTTACAAAAATCACATCTTTATTGATTACAGTTGAACAGAATAGGTGCTCCAATAGTAAACTTACCAACATTTGGTCTGCCCTGTCTGAATTAGTTCAGCTTTGCCTCCGTGCCTGTAATTACTGCCCCATCTGAATGAGCTTAGCAAGCTAGTGTGAAGAAGTCCAAGTGGGGCCCAGCGTGGGTCCTTTCAGCCCTGCATATTCCAGCCCTGCCATTTAAAAAAAAATGTTTTACCGCCTTGCAGCTCTGGTAAATGTCATGCCATTCTCCCCTGTGTGGGAGGAATTGCAGTCATGGTGGTGGTCAAAGAACCCCAGTCCTCACAACCAACAGGAGGCTGGGCATTTTGAGAAATGGGAATAGATGAACAAACAATACATCCTGGGTTTTTTTTCTTTTACTTATTTGAAATGGAAGAGGGAGGAGAGAGAGGGTGTGTGAAAGTGATATTACAGTATATGGATCAAAGGTATAAATTTGCTACATTTGTGTTTACATTAGAGGCAGTAACAAAAGTTTGTATGTGTGAACTCTGCATAATGTTCATGTTTAAGGTCAGTGGTTCTGAGAAACACTGTGTGTGTGTGTGTGTGTGTGTGTGTGTGTGTGTGTGTGTGTGTGTGTGTGTGTGTGTGTGGGTGTGTGTGTGTGTGTGTGTGTGTGTGTGTGTAGGTGGGTCCATATTATAAATCTTGTGAGTGGTTTTGTTTTTTCTTTCTCTGAGGTAGAACAATAATTTGTTTTGGTTAAATATACAATTTCCTTGGTGGCTATTAACGGGTATATTTGTAAAAGCAGAGATTTAAAAACAAAGAAAATCTGTTGTAATCCGAATATTTAATATGGACATTTTGCTACGTTGTTGTTCTTCCCTGTGATGCAAATTCACACCAGAGGGTATTAATTTCTCTCAAAATGGGTTGTCACAAAACGAGACTAACCTGATTGTGAGACATCTCTCGATTTAAAACACCTATATTTGTGAAGATGCAAAGTGTTTTCTGCTAATCTTGTTGGGAAAGCTACAGACACAATTAGTTTCAGGAGAAGATAATCATTGTCTTAAAAAGCCTTTTCCTTATCCATGGGAAATATTAATACTAGAGCTTAATATAAACACTATATTTGTTTTTTTTTAGCCCTCCTCAGTCATCTACTCACACTCTCCTTTCTGTCTCTTGGAAGTGGTCAGAATCATTTTCTGGGGAGTTATTTTTGATCTTTGTTGTTAAGCTCCTCATCATCTGTGATTCTTGGCAACTTGGCAGATTTTTGGGCTCCGGTATAATTTTTCTTTCTTTTTTTGTCTTAGTAAAGATGTTAGAGGACAATTTTAACTTGGGTTTACTCATCAGGAATTTTTGCATCATTTTTTCAAGGCACTGAAACATGTCACACATTTCACTAACTCCTGTTTTTGCTGGTACAAAAAAAATGACTTCACTGTAACACTTTCCTTGATTGTCCTTTCAGATTTTAATCAAATATTGCATTGGAGAAGTTATATATTCTTATTATAAAAGCTGCTATAAGCATGGCCCAGATGACTTATTTGTTTATGTTAGGCCAAAGTCAAAGACCTCAGAAAAGCCAACTGGTTGATAAGTCATTGCTGGAAGTGGCTTGGTGAAATCTCTCGCAAAGACAAACATTTCTGTAATTGCTTTGGTCAGCAGGAGATAGTTTGCATGGCATGACACGTCTGCAAACACTCATCAACTACTCACCATTGGATAGTGAAGCTTCAGAAAAAAGCAACATACAAACCCTTTGCCTTCAAAGTAAAAGTTGTGCCTTCCACCTGCAAACACCAAAACATTTCAAAAGGTGTCTGAGACATTCACATTTTTCACTTGCAAGCAGTGCTTGTCAGGGTGCCAGTGACTGGTCTCCAAGCCTGTGGGATTTATGCACATACTTCACACACACAAGCAAATAAAAAAGATAAGCACACACACTGTATAGTCAGACTGATACATTTATTTGATTTAATTCCAATACATACCACAGAGTAAAAATATCCCAGATTAAAATATAAATCAGTTAAGAGCATTATACTGTAAATGCAGTACGGTACAGTACCAGGATAAAGATTTGTTTTCGTAGTAACCAATAGTGGTCAAACATCATTAACAATAAAGCTTGAAATTTTATTTCAAATTTGTGGATCTCCGTTTGTTCCACTTACAAAAACCAAACGGAAAGATCAAATGAATCATCTTTGCAGGCTGAGGCAATTAGGCAAGCAAGCAGGTCTCCCATATGCCAAAGGACTCAGAGTGTGTATTTTTACTCAAAAGTGAGCATTCATCATATCACAGCTTGGTATCCTAATCAGCTTAAAGAGTCCCTTAGGTGATTCTTCTTTAAAGACATTAATCATAAATGCTTATTACACATGACCTGCTGATACCAGGTTCCTTCATTTATCTTAGCAAGAAAGATCCCCCCACCCCCCTCGTGTGTGGTCAAATACTTACACCTGATCTCTTTGAACCCCAGCAACACCTGGCCTTACTCCCCCGTAAAAGTGTGGAAAGAACTGTATGATATTTTAAGACTAGTTTATGATGCTGCTCTAGTGTTAGTGCTGAGCTTAACCCTTTCATGCATGAATTATGACAACCTCAGTCTGGATTTTTATTCATCTTTAGGCATGAAAAGAAGAGTTTTGAACTTGAGTTTTTTACATGTCCACTTAGGTGGACAACATACGTTTTGACTTATGAATTTGGTATGGAGTGACACATCAGTGTCCAATGTAGTGGTTTATGTGCAAGTATACAATCAACACTGGCACAAATACAAGAAAACAGCCTTTGAATAGCTGTCCACTGTAGTGACCGCTATGCATGAAAGGGTTAAAAAAACAGAACAATGAAACTGATTTTTATGTCTTTATTTTGAAAGTTATTACACCTGACAAGATCCCTGAATGTAGTAACAAGCAAACAAGTCATTTCTATTGCAGGATAATATCAAAAAGTCACAATAACACAAATGTTAGTTTATTTTTAGTGATTTTTTTTAGGTAAATTACTGTTACCACCATCTGAAAGGAAATATTATTGTACCAGATGATTTTCTTCGGGGAATTATTGTCGCTATTAATGCTGGTAAATATCAAGTGTTTCTCTGGGTGTAGTTGTATTTCACGTAAAATCAGGTTTAAAAGGCGTATCAATTCAGAAACCATTTAGATTGTTATGCGAGTCACATCAGTTCCACCTAAATAATCCCATGGATTCTGTGAAGGATAACAATGTAAATAATTCATGTTCTTAATCAAAGTCAGTCCCATTAGGCAGGTAATGAGTTCTAAGATCATTCACAGCTGAAATCCACATAACGGTGGCAAGTTTTGCAAAGTGCTTTGATGTAGTAAAAACCTGTTCTTGAATACGTAGTGCAAAGAAGGAAAGACAAGAGAAAATTTGACATTTCAAGGTGACAGGCTTTTAAAAACGTCACTTCTTTAATTTGGCAATATTTTTCGCTTTGAGTTTAAAATATGTTGCAAATTAACATTACATACAATATAAATCAGTGAAATTCAAATAACTCACATCTATGTGCTATTTTTACCAAAAAATTAAAATTAATCATAGTTTACTAATGAGCTCAGATGCTCCTCGTTTATTTTTTATTTTATGGATAATAGGGTCACGCTAGCTGAGGTGAAGTGTTCCTTTGGATGACTCCTGTGAGCAGTGCTTCACATCAAAGAGGCACAGAAGGTGTTTGAAGTGCATGAGCTCTCTGCGCCACGGTTGTATTGTTTTAATGTTGATCTGGAAGAAGAGAATGTGACTCTGAACCTGAAACGCAGCGTTTAAAAGGACAGAAGCACGATTGTGCTACTTTCTCTGGATTTTTTTTTAGCACTGTTTATAAATAAGTATTTATAAATAACCCAATTTGATTCATAAACTAATTAAATGATTTAAAATAAAAAAAGCTTAAATAATAAGCATTCTTTCAAAAAAATGTATTATATAATACATTTATATAATAACAAATGTATGAGTCTGCAGACTACAAAGGATAATAAACTGTTTTTTCTCCAGTTTTCAAAGAACTCAAGTTAATGCAAGTTTTTTTGCTTTTTTTTTTTACCCATGAAGCATAATCTTGTTTGCACAATTTCATGTTTTGACTTTGAATGCAGCTTATTTCAGTTCAATGCCTTTGGAAGAACACTTGAAATTGTTATTTATGCTATAGACAACAAGTGTTTTTCATAGTGTATCCAGGAGAATTGGGCATCGTTTATTATTTAGCGAACTTTTGTATGTAGTTCATTTATGAATAAATCACAACATTACTTTTGCAAATTTGCTTCAGACTATTGTATCTTGAACAAGGGCAACATTTTTTAAAAGTATGAAATTATCAGTAGTACCTGATGTGAAGATGGTTTATATGTATTATGTGAAAGATAGTCCCTGATGAGGTTTCCATTATCAGAAATGAATGGACCTCTTGGAGGCCGTAACTGTGCAGAGTTCATTAATGCCTGACTGTGGACATGTCAAAGGGCATAGTATAGTAACTTGCTAAGAATAAGAAAGGAAGTGAGACCGTGAATTTGTATTTTTGTGGACTATTTAATAAACCATAACATGTTTCACTAACACATGGAGCAACTGTTATCACAATAATGTTCTAATGAATTAGAAAACCTTTCTTTATTCCAATAAACCGGACAATCTTTAGATACAAGTTGTCATTTTCCTGGTTCTCTCAGCTTATGGCAATGATGCTATGATGGACTGCTTAGAGAAAAGGTGTGTTCTGTTCCTGCCTCCACTACAGTAAGTAACCAATAAGGCTGCAGATCAACCTTGCATCAATGACGTGTTTATTGACATTATCTCAGCACTCTCCAGTGTTCCAGTGAAACAGTGATGGATGTATAATGGACATCCATCCATCTATCCATTTTCTTAACCGCTTGTCAATTGGTTGCTTGGGGGCTTGGAGCCTATCCAAGCTGCTGTAGAGCAAGAGGCTGGGAACACCCTTGACAGGCTGTCTTTTGCAGGGCGAACACTTAGAGACAGACAGCCACTCATACTCACATTCACACCTACAGCCAATTTAGAACCACCAATTAACCCAACACATGCATGTCTTTGGACTGTGGGAGGAAGCCAGAGTACTGGGAGGAACACCGCGCATGCACAGGAAGAACATGCATTTAATAAGACGGGAGAAAGGCCCCATCCAGATTCAAACCCTGGATATTTTTTAGTGAGACAAGAGTGCTAACCACTCCAATAGGCTAAATATTTGCCTACACCATGTACATGTAATACAGTAAATTATCTCAGGTGCAGATAATAAAAAGGAAGATTGTGTGTTTTTTTTAAGACCTCCATTTTCATCAGTTAGACAGTTTCATGCACAGACCGAACAATATTAATAAGATTTTTTAAAAATTAATGAAACTGTGCATAGCACTCTCTCTTACAGATTATAAAAACAAAAGTACTATCTTTCTGTATCTCACAGTTAAAACACAAGTGTCTGACTGTTTCTTTCTTCCTGCTGAAGGAAACTCAGACAGAAGCTCATCAGAGTGTGATGCAGTCCAATATCACTCTTCACAAAGTGCTATAGAATTAAATCAAAATCTCCCCAACATGACAACAGCAATACTTTATACTGCAGGGCTATTGTATTGGTTTTACTTTTCTTATCATGCAGTTCAATTATCTCATGCAATTATTGTGATATTGCACGGTCTCTGAAATGACACCATGGTAACAAACAGCTGAACAGCTCTTATTCTTCCACTTGGCTAGCTTGAATTGTCTGCACTTCCAACCTTTAGGCCCAATCTACCATTAAGACTATGTCTGTTTTAGGGGGTTGTGTACAGGAAGGGTGAAACAAAGGTTATGGAAGCTCTTCAATATTTTACAGGGGAACCCCTCCCTTGCCATAATTAGATAGATTACCTGTTAGCCATGCTTCTGTGTGCAGAAATGTTTTAAACTACTTTATCCTCCAGGCAAATGGAAAGGAAAGTCAAAAGGAATTACACGCTGTCCAGGCAACAGTGACTGCGCTATTAATGGCCACAGCCAAAGTGAAAGGGAAAAAATAAAAAGAAGGCAGAGTAATTTTCTCATGTTGAGTAGTGATTAATTTTTTACTACTCTAGAGTACAAAAGGTTTGGTTAAAAATTTAAGGGCCTTGTGGCTGACAGTGGCAATCAGATGTCAGGATGGTTCAGTCACTTTTACACAGACTGTTTGTCTAGCTTTTCTGCTCTTCACATGGATTTAACACAATATTTATTACTCACATTTGTAACACAGTGCAAAGCACTGACAGATGAAATTTAAAGGCATTCAATACGAAACAAAACAAAAAATGTGTTGCTTTTTTTGTCTGTTTAGCTACAGTTTGGATTCTGTCAGCTGTGATCTTTATAACATAGCTAAATTATATTAACTCAGTCCAGAGCAGTCATTTTTGATCAGTGCCTTTGATACTATTTTGCTCTGGTTTGCATATTTCAACATACTTTTCTATATTAATAAAATTGTGTCTATGACTTACTTACTTATAAGGGAAAGGAATATCTTTAGCCACAAGAACAACAGGGAATCTGGCAAATGAAGGTATGGCCCCACAAACGACATACAAGAACATAAATGACTCACCAAGCACCCTGAAAAACTGCTCAAACCTACAGTTTGCTGCCGTAAAGGACAGAAGATATACAAGCCCCTAGACAAGCATATCATAAACACCCAATGTATGTATATATATATATATATATATATATATATATATATATATATATATATATATATATATATATATATATATATATATAGGGAGAGAGAGAGAGATAAGAGCTCAAAACACACACACACACACACACACACACACACACGCACGCACGCACGCACACACACACACACACACACACACACACACACACTGGTGACTTCAGGTTTTATGACCAATGTCTTACTGAAATGTCCTCTTTTGGAGTTCACCTTCCATAAAATGCTCCATAAACACATTTACAATTTGCTGCAATGTATGAAGTGAAAACTTTGTTTTTAATGCCTTACTGGAGTAATTAATTGTTTCCGACTTTTCCGATATGATTGCTTATGCTATATTTAAACCTAGTACAGTCTGTATGGTGGTTCCCCTGTGGACAGCAGGGCCATCTGTGTTGTCATTTTTTTACTGATGACACCAGTGCTTCAGTTGCACAGTGTTTCTAAACCTGGCCCAAACCGGATGCGGTTGCCTAGCTTGCCTATTGTCTAGTTTCCATTTTAACGTTTTCTGCTCGTTCTCACAGTTGGTGTTTTTGTGGTTGGCTGTTCAAACATTGCTGGTTTAATCTGTAACAGTTCTGTAAATCTGTAAACAAGCATTTTCTTTAAATATTTGTGATGGGTTTAAAGTTTTTTTCTGTTCCTTAGTCTAACAAATATATTTCTTATGTGATTTAGGTCAGATCATTAAAGAAATAAATTGAGAACATGTGCATAAAAACTTGTTTATCATCATGTACATGTATCCTTCATACAGTACAGCATAAGTCTCAGTCATGACAGCTTTCTGCAATGGCAGATTAACTCTTGCCAAGCAGAGTTATAACAGATAAGATGTTTGAATTACCAAGCAGTAATTTCTGTCATCTTTATCTTGTGCTGACACCTAGCCTCGGGTGCTTTGATTGTATTTTAAGTATGAGTGTAATTCTGATGCAATATTTCAATTTGAAGCGAGCAGTAAAAGCCTTATGAAAAACACATGCATCACTGCGTATTACACTGCCTGAATGGCAGCTGCACTCCTCCACATTTGGTCCATTGGCATGAAAAGCACTGGACAAGAAGCTCTAGAATCACAAGTCTTATGGGAGTCCACCACAGGGGGGTTGTGGACATGCAAGTATCTTTCTCACATTTTAACTAAAACATTCCTTTTCTCAAAGCACGGGGAAAAAAAGGAGTTGCGTAAAGAGATGTCAGATCTAAAGAAGGCCAAGAAGATATGCAATGTCACCGCCAGACTATCAGAAACGTTTTCTTTTAATCACAGACCCATATCATAATATCCACACGCGTCTGCCTGTTCATTTGCAGTGGTCTGAGCTGCACCTCTGACATACTGAATGCTCTCGCTCTTTCCCTGCTATAGGTCTCTGCTGATGATGTTGATTGACCCAATTAGACAAGTCCACCGAGTGATGCTTGCTGCTTATTAGTCTTTCTCATTCATTGGATGTAGTATGTGAAAGAGGTGTATAGCAACCTGGATAAAGGCTGACACAGGCCTGTTTTCAAGGTCAAATCAAACCACATGATTGCACCTGCTGTGTTTAGTGTCCATCAATACAAAAAAACAAGTGTTTAGTAGGTCACTGGTTTGGAGAAACCTCAATAAGTGCAGTAGGACTTTTGCATATATACGTGTGTGTGTGTGTGTGTGTGTGTGTGTGTGTGTGTGTGTGTGTGTGTGTGTGTGTGTGTGTGTGTGTGTGTGTGTGTGTGTGTGTGTGTGTTCTCCCCGGTGTCTTTCACATGCGGAGCATTTGTGACATTATTTCAAGACATAATGAAGCAATATTTTATGAGATGAGCTGCAGAGAGGTGGGATGTTAAAGAAGTGAGCAGCAGAGCATTGTGCTACAGATGCAGGTGAACTCCCTTGTGTGACGGATGGAGGGGAAAAGGTAATTTGTGAAGAGACCTACCTGCCAAGATGATGAAGAGTTCTCCTTTGTTGATTTTCCCAAAAGTGTCTCCCAGTCAGGAGTCATAAGAGAGCAGAGCTTACAGTGACACCTTGACTGGCATTTAGGGAGGGCTAGTCCTTTCTTGAAGCCTTGTGTGTGCATTTAAAATAAAGAATATCATTATGTTTTGATAGAAATTCTCTGTCACTTGCAGAGGTAATTCTTCTTCTCAGCGTGACATTGTTGCCTTTGGGCTTACTGTATGACAGTATTTGTAAATAGATTAAACTTTCCTTAAGGAATGCAGTAGGCATTCAGTAACGTAGACAATAGTTCCCTAATTTGGTGTAGAGGATACAAGGTGTTCATGCAGCTTGTTGTTTAAACCATGTAGAGTGATTAATGTCTGGAACTTTAACCCAGAGGTTTCAAATATTCTAATGATCATTATATAAACAGTCATTATCATAAAATGTGTAGACTAAAGTTGTGTTGTAGAAAGTTACAAGCATCACTTCTCTTCTCACTGTCCAAAGATGCTTTCTGAGATATGTGCACAGAGCAAGAGAAATAATTTCAGCATGCGTTTTAAAATTCTCTTTTGACCGCTCAACTTTTTCATTTCAGTTTCTGGAATAATATTTTCTGTGGTTGCATCACGACGTGACTCACAGACAGTTTGAGGCTTTGTCTAAAGTCCAAATGTATTTTGGCTGCTGCATTTTTGTTTTATTGCAATGAGTAAGGTGTTTACTGAGCTGATGCATGGTTGCATTTTTACGTGTTCAGCAAGGAAGAAAAGTGGAAAGAGGAATAGGCTTTTTTTTCAGAAATATGCGTGTGGTATCAAAGAATCTGCAGAAGTTACGCCACTCTGCTGTGCATGTTATGTGGGTACTTTAAAGCATCTTTGTGCAATGTGATAATCTTTTCTATTCATTCTGTCCTCGTGTTTCTAAGAAAGAGGACGCAGGTTTGATGTGAAAATTACACTTTTCTAGTTACTGGGAATGCAGTGAATTTGATGTGAACTATTTATTTAGGTCACTGCAATCTGCTATTCTTCAACTGTTTTCAAAATCCTTCCTCGCATATTTATTAAAGCATGAAGTATTCAAAGCTGAGCTGTTTGCTGTTTGATTTTCAGTTAAATTATGCTTACACTTGATGAGGTGACTTGGAACAGAAATGCCATAATTTCAGCCGCGGTGGTGTCACACTTGGTGATAGGTACTTGTACAGAAGTTCTTGAATACTGCTCACACGCATAGTCGCAGACAGGTGTTGTTTTAACAAACAGCATGCACCTAAGCACACCCCTTAAGTGAGATGCAGTCAGGAGCACATCAGGATCCCCATCTGTCATAAAGAGATGGAGGCTGGCCCAGAGGAACTCACACAAGTAGACTCAGTAAAATCAATAATAGGGCTGCATATGTAATGCGCTGTCAGACTTCATGATGGTGCAACATTCTCATTTGTTCCTAATCAAATTTAATTAGAAGTTGTAAAGTCTTTATGACACACATCCTTTGAGCAAAGTGTTCAGAGCTGCAGTAAAGTTAGAACTGCCTTTACCGATCTCAAACAAAATACTTTACAGCTGTGCTGCATGTTTTTTATTACAATTATATCTTTTTGGAAGAGGTGGTGAAGGTTCGTTCACTGTGTTCAGTGAAGCAGACAACTTGAAAGCTACCATCTGATCTGTACAGTAGCGACTGTGCATTTCTGTACTTTCCATAATTGCAGACCTGACAACGATTTTAAAAAATACAAGTATGCTTAGTAAGAGATATTAATGACTTGTGAATTAAATTATTGTCCTGTGTACTCCATAACCTATTGGCACAGTCACCTACAATATATATATGATATGTTTGGTTGGCTGTATCTCAGGAGGTAGCACAGGTCATCTACTAATGGAAAGGTTGGTGGTTCAATCCCCAGCTGCTCTGGTATACAAGTATCCTTGGGCAAGATACTGAACCCAGGGTTGCTGGCAGTGCGTTAGCCCGAGTGTGAATGTTAGGTAGAAAGCACTTAGACACATAAAAAAGTGTTTATTTGAATGTATGAATGGCTGAATGAGGCATGTTGTATAAAGCATCTTGAGTGCTCAAGTGGAGCAGAAAAATGCAATATAAGAACCATTTATGTTATTGTATATATGAGGAGCCCATCTGTGTAGATAGCAAGTATATTTCTGACTACGTCAGACCGTCTGAGCTCCTTTTTCCTTAATGCTAACATTTATTGACATTAACATTTGGTACATTTCTTTATTTAAGTAACGTTAACCAGTGCCGTAACATTAGAAGCCAAGAACACCTTAAACAGTCAAGCATTTAAATATTAGAAGGATTCAAATATTTAACATTTTCCAGCAACATGGCGGCCTCAGACGTGCTGTTATGTTCACCACACACGTGATTGTGCAGCTCTTTGTATGAAATCACATTGTTTGTACTGCAACTGTACAGATGTGTAACCTTTTAAGCTGAAACCATGAAAAAGATTTATTCATTTATGTCACATTGTTGAGGCAACATTTCGATTATGTGGCCTGTTTCAGGTTTATTTGTAGTTTTTTGCAAAATATAAAAACAAACAAACAAAAAGCAAATGGAAAAAAAAAAAACCCAAATTTGTTTTATTTGTTACCCCCGATGCTGTCTGTCAGAGGAGTGTCACCCTCTCACAGTTGTCACAAGTGCTCTGTCTCGTGTCTCCCCTCGGACTGCATTAGTGTCAGCATGTACTCTGCTCCACTCATTGTGTGTAATCATTTCTTTGTCTCTGGCGCCCTGACACACACCTCACTGCATGCAACTTTCGCAGTCCCACCGGTTCCCCACCACCAAATCTCTTGCCGTCCCCTGCGCCACTGAACTGCACTCGCCTCACACCTAAAGGGATTGCTGTCACAGTGAAAAGGCCAGGCTTTCTATGCCTGACAACTTGCATATTTGTACACCGTGATGCAAATGTTTCCCCACTGATATTGTTTTGTCACTTAATGGTGACCCCCACTAGTGCGCCATTAAGAACTAGGCATTCCACAGTCGTGCAGAACCAAGGCATTTCTGCAAACTCGTCCCCATAGGACATTTTCAATACTTGTCCTTCTAGTTATCTGTGTGCTATTGTATGCTGCACAAACCCATTTTCTGCTTTATTCGTCCCCTGCTGAAAGATTTTGCTGGGAACCCATGGGGGGTGACAAGAGCCCTTCAACTCTTTCTCACTGAAAACTTTCTGCTATTGTCTGCGGTCTTATTTCTGTGTTAAGATGACACCTGGGAATAATCCCGAGGGGGTCGACATAAATGGAATTCAAATTAACTGGATTAAATGCTATAATCATAACAGGCATAATAACTATTACAACTTTGGATATGTTTTGATTAGGTCTCTCATTTCATATTTTCCTGTTTTTATGCTCACATCTGAATAAGTGAGCATTTTTTGTGGAATAAAACATTAAATGGAAACAGTTCTTATGTGGTGCCACAAATGGTGCAGCACACACATTAAATGAGAGTGGGACCACTCGCGTATAAACCCATTTTTTATGAATTTTAGACACCTAATGAAATAGATATGATCCAAAACAAAAACAGCAGACTCTGTTATGGGATTTAAATAATTTGCATTGAATATAAACTGTAATGGAGCTACTTTCCAGTGCTGCATGCAACATATGGAACCATATGGTGCTATATTCTTTTGCTGCCACTTAAGGAGTCGGCCTGTCTCCGTGCACATAGTTTACCTTGTTACCTGTCACCACCTCTGCTTTGAGAAAGTTTGTGTCAGCAATCACTGCCATTAGTCACATGATTAGGTATAAACAGCAGCCTTTCACTTCTGTTAGCGGAGCTGTCACAGAATCACCGGCCAACATCATTAAAGCTTTTCTGGTGATATGTTTTAAATATCATTTTAGTTTAGCTGGCTGACTGTTGACATCAGCAGCAAAGACAATGTATTTCAAACTATTATCTATGAAAATGCAAGTCTGAGAAGGTTGACTCATCCTTGAACATTAATAACTGTTATTACAGCGTCTAAAGCGGTGTGTTTTTACATAATGTAGTGATCAAAAAAAAAATTAAGACTTTTTTTTTTTGTAAACCGATTTCAAGTTGCGATCAAGTGCGGACGACTGGAAAGCAAGGATTTCTTGTCATCTTCTGAAACATTTACCAGAGGTCAGAGGGATTAATTGAATATATTCCACTTTTTTCCAAACGAGTGCGCTACAACTGTAAGAGGCCTTGTCTCAATTTTATGCAAAATTTGAGGATGTGTCGAGGGGGTAAAAAAAAAAAAAAAAGAACACTGTCTGTTGAAACTTTGCTGCTTTCAAGGACGTGGCATGCATAAAGCTTAAATACCTGGGGGGATATGTTTTCTTTTTTTTCCCCCTCCTTAATTGTACATCTTTTACAGTATATAGAATGAAGTGCATCCTCTTACCTCCCTTTTTTAATTAATTGTGAAGACTATGATACTTGCATACTTATGCGGACGCAGTTTCTAAATAGGTACAGGGGAGCAGAGGAGCCATATGGTGTTGTTTGACATGAAGAAATTAGGCCACCAATGCTGTCTGTTCATTGTCACCAACTTGGCCACCTGCTTTGCTTCTGCAGTGGGTGAACTAGCGTGGACTCCCTCCCGCTGCCGCTCCAGTCTAACTTGTTATATCTGTATGAGACAAGCCTCAACAGAAAACCAAACTATGTAGGGGCAAGTCGAATTTAGATACAAATTAGCTAGAAAGGCCAGTGGAGGTTTTTTGGCTTTACTCTAGAGAGTTCGGTATTTTGTCTAATAGGAAAAGTAAACAGGTTTGTTTGCGGCTTAAGTGTGACGATACAGATGGTTAGACTGGCCCCTGCCATATCCTGTTCGTTTGTGTCCTTGACGTTGAGATTCTGGATGCTAGTGCCAAAGCCCACTCACTGCGTGGCCTTACTTTTCAAATGGTGTCCAACCAATATTTTTGTGTGTGCTGAAAGCAGGACATTTTTCTTTGAGCCTTCCTCTTAAACAGACATACACGCGCTAATTTCAGCAGACCTTTAAGGCCACCTCAATACGCTGCGTTTGCATTGTAGTCACTTGCTTGGATATACTGAGTTGTAAAATACTGGTGGGAAAACATATGGTGGGACTAAAGCTCAGACTTTCAGTCAGCAGACACTTACTTAGGTCGCATTACAAGCTGCCCCGTACCACTCAGAATAGGGAAGAGAACAACCTCTGGGGACAGACTACACACTCTTCCTGAGGCACTTAATTTTTTTCGGTGTCTGAATTAATTTTTCATCGTTGTGCTCTAGACTCAGCAAGGCTCCTTGGTTTCACTGATCTACAGTGGAGCGAACTGTCATATCCTTTTGGCAACAACTCACAGGCTACACGCAGCTGCTATGTTTGTGGCTTTGGTACGATGACACAGATAGCTGTTTAGATTGTCCTCTCTCGTATCAGCTTAGAATGTGTCCTTGACTTTTGGATGCTGGGATGTAGTGCCAAAGCCCACACAACACCAGGCAACTTTACTTTAATGCTCCTTCCAACTAATGATTAACTATTTGCTGTCAATACCCGGGTCCATGTCGTTTTAGTGCACTGCAAAGTGAATGTATTTACTAATTTCAATACAGCCTGTGGTTGTATTTTTGGATTTTTACGTGAAAAGCCTTGAATGCCTGAATATACGTAATCTTCTTTGTATCAGAGAAGATAACCAAGGTTAAATACGTCCTCTAAAAATCCCGTAACATATTTTTTTTCATGACCTACCACAAAGCTCTGATGACCCTTCCCTTAAAACCTTTGCTGTAGACAAGTGATGAGTATTGGCACATGTCTCAGCCCTTGGATATGAAGCGTTAAAAGGTCTCCTCAGTTGATTTGGCCCCATGAACAAGTCTTCCAGGCCTTTGCTTGAACCTTGAATGTGCCAGATTCCGGCCTCGTTCTGGTTTTGCAGGGAGGTTTTTACTCACTGCGGCCCCACGGAGCCTGAGGAAGGATTAAAGATTGATGAGAGCTCTCAGAATCAGTTTATTGCTCCAGAGATCCTCGCTTGTGTTATGAGTGGGTAGATTGTGTTGCTGTTTTGCCTCATAGAAGTTCATGAGGCTGGCACAGCAAAGGAGTGTTTGACAATCAAGGTTAGATTGTTTTTCCCCCCTCTCTCTCTTTCTTTTTTTGGCACAGTCGATTGCTAGCCTTTGGATTGCTGGAGCACTGAAAGTAGCCAACAGTACAGTATATTCTGGTGTAAAATGTGATGAAATACTTGTGCTATCAGGAAGAAAAGCTTTCACATTCCCACCGACTCATGCATTTTCCCTGACTTCAAAGTTGATAAGGGTTACACTCACTCACTATTGCAGATAATACCTGGGCCATCCTGAATAAATTCTCACTTTGGCCTTTCTTTGCTGCACTACATCTGTCTGAAAAGAACATGAACCGAACCCGCTCAGCTTTAGTGAAAGGATATAATACTTTTCAATACAGCTGAATTTGTAGGTGCTTACTGTAAGTTTAGACCCTGTGCTGTTTGCGATCCCTCATAAAAACATGCAATGCATCCAGAAGTTAGTGAGCCCATATTAAAGGGGAAAAAGTCATTTAATATTTCCTCTCACCTCTGTGAAGAAATTGAAGCAGAGCAGAAAAACAAGCAAAAGAAAAGAAAAATCTGTATGTTAATAATTAAGCAGATACAGAGATCTCCGTTGACACTGCATGATTACTGTAAGTGAGAAACTCTAAATCTAGAAAGTGGAAATAAAAACTTTAAATTAGAACATGAGGGCTTCACCCAGGACTTTGGTGTCTGATGTCTAATTACTTTTTCATGTGCCTCTCTGTCCTGATACATTTAGAATATTAACGCAAAATTTCATCTGTCTGTAATTTCAAAATTAAATATGTCTGCAAAATCTTATATCTGTCAGGCCCTATTGGACGTGTTCGAGGTGGACCTGAAGCAGTGATAGAAATCTCTGTGGGGGGAAATAACACACTGTATTACAACACGTTAATTTTTTGGTGTTGAGTTTAATTTTTCATCCATGTGCTATAGACTCAGCATGGCTCCATGGTTTCACTGATGAACAATGGAGCAAACTGTCATCTCCATTTGGCAACTACTCACAAGCTACACACGGCTGCATCCCGCGGCACAGGGTGCAGGGGGGAAGGGGACCTGCTAACAACACAGGGGTTTATTACCTGGGAAATTAATGGTCTGAGAGACTAAGATGTAATGGCTGAACCATCTGCAAGAAATCATCCCAGAAAGGACCTATCCCCTTTACTATCTGTATCTGTCTATTCAGCCATAATGCTCCAGCAGCATAAATCAGTGAGCTAATTCATACTGTTAAGGTGAAGACACCACAGTTAGCACACACAACCTACTGATTGATTACCTGCAATTAGACCACTGATATTTTTTTTCTGTGTTATGTATAAATAACTCACAGAACATTCTTATATTTATGTTCTAAAAACATTCAAATGTTTGCTGATTTTGTGGGGTTGCATTCCTCACATTTTTGTCATTTTACTTTTTGACCTTTTGCAGACACACTGAGCACTATAGTGTGAGTTACTGGGTGAAGACTGGAGCTCAATGGAGTAGTTGATGTCATTACTGGTGCAGGCCTGGTTTCTATGGAATGGTTGAGCTGGGCCATACACGATTGGCTCACAGGGTGTTGAAGAGAGCCAATAGAATTGTTCGGTTTCTGGTGTGGAGCGCACACTCACCAATAGTGAGTGAAGAGGCACCCCCTGTTGCATGGTTGTAGAATTTGCTCTCCTGGCTCCATCCTCCACCCTGCCGGGGTTCACTAGTCCATAGTTTTTAGAGATTATAACCTACAGTAACGGACCAAGAGGCCTCAACAGTATTCTACTTTGACAGCAGATTTACTCCATAAACCCCAAGGATGCTGTAGCTGGATTTTGCGGCACTGCTATGTTCATGGTCTGTTCTGTCAGCTAAGCATTGTGAATTTAGAGTGGAGAGAAGGGACTCGATGAAAATCAGGCATTTTACCATGACTGGAAAAAAAACCCGCGTGCCTTTCTTGGTGAAATTCGATCGGATTATGCAGACGATCACACTATGGGGAGCCTGGCACTAAACTTTCACCGACTCAATTAATTGCCACAAGTGTCCACACTGTATTTGCAGTATTTGAAAGCTAATAATTCAGTCTTTAGAAGGTCATTTTGCACAAAATTAAATAATATGTTATTAATTAAATGTGAAGTCCATTATTGCCTATTAACAATTCAAACGGTAATGGATCATTTGCTAACTTGCGAAGAAGGAAAATGAAATGATTTTTTTTTTCAAATTTATACAAAAACTGATTTCAGTGGTCATAACTTTTTAATCATTCTCACCAGCAGCATTCTTCTTTTTTTCCTAAATAAAATAGGCGTATTTCTTTCTCTCTAGCTCCAGCTCCTGTAGAGTTGGCACAGTCACCCATTTCTCTTCTGCTGCTAATCATATCCTCCATGACATCCACATTTTCTTTTTTTTAGTGAAACTGCATTGTACCTGTTGTTTGCCACATATCTGGTGAACACACTCACCTAGAAATTTGTGTCCCTTTAATTGAGCCGTTAGCCAAGCTGCCATTCAGCCCTATATCCTACACACGTCCCCTCAGCTGACAGGATGCACAACCAGGAGGTTCCTCATATGAAAAGCTCTGACCTTTCTTTTGTGGTGCAATCAAATGGGGCTGCCTTGGTCCTTGGCTCTGAATAATTAATTCCTCCCCTCAGTAGGAGTGTTTGCTAAACAGTGGGGTCCTCGGCAGTTCACTTTTTCTGCACCGCTGCCACTGCACCCTAGGGGAGAGACGAGTGTATGCTTTAGTCAGACTTAAGATGTGCCTTTCAGAGACAGTCAGGAGATATTGGAAAGCCTCTCTTTTCTTTTCTTTTCTTCACAGAGGAAAAAAATCAAACAAACAACTTGACGCAAGAAAGAAAATAGTGAGCAAACTTTGCATAATTTGTTGCCACCAGTTGTTATCAAAACTGGCTCAAAATAGGAATCATTGCACTTCCTGTTCTTTTTCTAAAATGAAGGTCCTTGTTGTAGCAGCGCACACAGCAGCAAATTTACACTTGCAGTAAATCTCTCTGAGATGCTGGCGTATTTGCCAGTAACACGTTCAGGGGTTAATTTAACTTTCGAGCCCTAATGTAACGGTCAGCCCAGGAGTGGATTGGTTTGCCTAATATCATGCCCCCTGCTGCATTTGCCTCGTAACAGCGTCATCTCCACCCCAGTACACACTCTTTCATCATCCACAGAGGAATAATATATTGTAGGGTGATGCTCCTGAACCATCCTCCACTGGCAGTGTGTGACAGGCACTTTGATCTCACTGTGAGAGGCTGAAGCTCCAGGAGAAATTATCAATGAGATGGGGAATGAGAGAGACAGGAAAAGAGAGGCAGCAGGAGTGGTCTGTGGTGTGCTGAGCTATGTGTGCATCTTGGGCATGTGTGTTAAAAATAGCCAATCCAATTAGAATGTGAAATTCATAATTTAGAGCCCACAGCTTACAAATCTGGAAAATGGGGGAAAAAAAGAAGAAGAAAAAATCACAACATTAATGAAAAACTGATTTTCTCTTAAACTAGAAACATACAATAGAAGTTGCCTTTTGCGACATGTTAATTTCACAATGTCACGCTGCTGGCACCCTGCAATCACATAGTTTAACATACTGCAAGAGGGCAGCACAGGACTTTATTACAGGAGACAAAAAAAACTTCAATCGAAGTGTTATTTAAGCCTAACCCTGTGATGGAGCATTAGCAGTGATCCACACTGGGTCTGCATTAAAGCCAGCGCATCTGTGATAGTAAATAATAACCTAACCTACTTTTCGCTTGCAAATACCAGATGATCAAATACATTTACTGAGCAACAGTGTATTTGTCACCATAGAGTGGTGAAATGATGATGCAAATTGTGTTTATTTATTCATAAAAATAGAGCATTTGTTGTCTTTGAGAAACTCATTTTTACAAATAAAAGTACATCTTTGACAGCGTATTTCAAGAAGTCTTGACACCGTGCTTTTTTTCTCAGGAAAGACAAATACTTGCAGTACAAATCATACCTGAGCTGTGTTTTAAAGATGGGATTTCACATTTAATATAACATTTAGAAAATATGCAACAGTCTATTCTGGACCTTGTAAATAAGGAAAGCCTGGAAAATGTTTTTTTGCATTTGTCAAACCACATTCATACCTACCACTGCAAAGCAGATACAGTTACATGGATATACGGAGCCAAATAAAGCAGTTCCTCCTGTAAATGTTAAATGACAACAAACAAATTTTGCTGACCTCTTTGTATTCTTGAAAAAAAAAAACCCAAATCAACTCGAACTATAAATACAAAGCATGCCTAAAGACAGACAAAGCAATAAAAACATGATTTTATAAGCAACCTCTAAGAAGTGTAGAGAGGAAAAAAAGCAGAACCAAAGCAAAACTGTGACGTGTAAAGCAATATATATCCTTTTGTAAAACTAGGGGAAAACACTAGTTGGCACATCTGCATATGAAAAATTGCAGTGTAATGAAGACATATTGGCCCGTAGAAATGTTATTACGGGTAGAAGGAGGGGGATTGTTTTTTCACTGGGAGATCAGAGATGGTGCTGTCCTCAGAGTTGCTTTCAGTCCTGATCTCATCTGTTTGGCATGAAGGGGGAGCTGTGGCTCCTCCTGTCTGACCAAGGTTAAAGCTCCGGGCTTCACTGTGTGCCTAGCACATTTTCTCACACTATTCTGGCTGCGCTGTGCCACATTGATTTAAATGTATCTGTTGAGGGGAAAATAATCAATGCAAATTCCCTGGCAGTGCAGCCAACAAATAAGACATGTCTGATTCATCAAGCGGACATTGCTATAAAGACCACTCTTTCTCTTTTGTCCCACTTCTCCCTCTTTCATTCTCTCCATTTCTCTCTCTCTCTCGTCTCTCTCACCTCTGGGCCACTCCACCCTTTTTTTACTCACTTCACCTTTCTCTGTCTATAAACTCTTAGGCTGAATTAGTGGAAGGAGCTTTATGTTCATACATGTGGAATTTCATCATAGCAATTCAATAAAGGTAGGTGCAAATAATTACATTTAAAGTAACAGTTATGATTATTACTTTGATAAAAAAATATCTGTACAAACATTTGGTCATCTGTGGAACTGTTTTAAAAATTTACTTATTATTTATTTACTTGTATAAAAAAGCGATGTGTGAGATTTGCGTGTATTTCCACAGTTATTTATTTGCATACACACATGTGGATAATTTTATGGTTTATCTGAAAAGATTTATTTTAAAAATGCGCCTAGTTCTAAACGTTTCACAATCAAAGTAAGTCAAGATGTTTAGGAGGAAGAAAGTCTCACCTGACACCCAACCTTAACATTTTGTTTTGCTCCTGCTCCAACTTGGTCAAATAGTCTGGCTTATAACAAGGGCAGAGTGTACTCTGTTTATGTAAATTCACTACATGTGTGAGAGAAATAAAGGCAGGGGCTATTTGGAAATTCCTGTGTGATGAAAGGGAAAGAATATCCCCCAAAAAATGATTAATGTGGTGTTCAGGTACACAGAAGATTGAGTGATCCTGTCATCGTGCCATATGGTACCAATTTATTCCAGCAAGCATAAGGCAAACGCAGTGGAGGAGCTCTCACGACTGTGCTCCCAACACTTCTCAAAAAGGGGGGAAAAAATAATACTCTCTCACACACACATATATATATATAGATAGATATATACAATTAATATATATATATAATTACTATTTGCTGTACATAAAATGCAATGTAGAATTTAAAAAAACAAAACAAACCTTGTCTCATTTCTTCTTCTTCTTCATCAAAGTTTTGCATCATGTGAAAGTCGCCTACATTTTGACAGAAAAAAAAAGTCTGTCTATTTTCAAACTGAGTCCAGTAATTCCTTAAATCTAGTCTGTTATAGTGAAACCTTATTTTTGGCTTTTGGAGAGAACCTCCAGGTTTATTTGGGTTTGAGGTCACTTTAAAATATATATACAGGTAGAGATGGAATTTTAGTTTGGATCTGACAAGCTTGTCAAATCAGGATGAGGGCTATAATTTGACACGGTTTGTTCATCCTCCTGCACTTGAATAGAATCCTTTCCCAGAAATAAATATTTTGAAGTGCAGAAGACTGTGTGTACCTCTTTGACCGAATCATTAAACATTTTAAATACGGTAATTTTATTTTAGCAATATAAATATCAAAAGAACATAAACCTTGTTGCCAAAGCAGTTTTTCAGTCAAGTGATTAAAATACACAACTTGTAACTCTGTATCTTTATTTTTTGTATGCATCAGTAAATACGATGCTAATTTTAATCGAATCATTTTCTAAAATCGACTATCCGGTGAAACGTAACACTCACAGCGAGTCCTCTTTTACCAGGCAGCCTACAAAGTGCTTGACATTTTGTGACGTTGCTAAGATGCACGGAGTGCAGCATCTTCACATCACGTGACCTCAGTATCTCCTTCTAATGCTGCTCAAACATGACTTTTAACTCTCTAATCTCCTATCTCGAGTCATGAGCGGAAATGAGAGTTTTTTTTGAAAATGCAGATGGCCATTGGCACAGGGGAACAGGTTAGGGAGCTGGACTCCTACCACTTTTCTTTTTCACTACCTTGTTATTTGTCGCCTCACCCCTGCAGGGCATGCTGACAGGAACTGATAAACCTTTTTATGGGCTGAACTGAATTGGCTCCTATTATCCAAGGTGTGGAGCTGCTCAATGGTGGAAATAAAAGACTTTATCCACTGCCCATCTGCCCACCAGTCACTCTCTGCCCAGTTTTCAGGATTCCATGAAGCTGTGTCCAATTTGTACTTGTAATAGTTGTATACAGCTAGGTCGGGAAAAAACAACGCTAGTGTCTTGTGAGAGAAATATGGGTTTTTTGCCAAATGCCTCATTTGAATACTGGCCTAATAGCTGCAGCTTTTGCCATGAAAAACAAATTGCACACGTAAAAATGTTTTAAAATATGGGTGTAAGTGCAGTTTTATTATGTGGGTGTATATTTGGACATAGCTCCTCACAATCAACAGAGAAAAAGGAATTGCTTTTAAAGGTGCACAGCCAAATCTTTTATGTCGGACATCTTTTTGGTGCTTTTCGTAATACTGTAACGCTGTTTTTTTTCTGAAGTTGGTTGTGGTTGTGAACTTTTTTGAGGTGCAAATATTTTACTGTCTTTGCGAGAATTTGACAGTGTACCAATAGAGTCACGTGAAAGAGAAAGTGCACACTCTGTCATTTCGATCATTTTAACATATCAGGATGTAATAAGATATAACCTGGTCTAAAACATGTCTTAAAATGAGATATTTTAATTTTACACCGTGATGTTATTTATTCAACAAAAACTGAGCCAAAATGTACAAAGCATTACACCAGTAAGGAATTCAGAGGATAAACAGGCAGCCAGTTGCTGCTAAATGCACTTGATGAACTGATCATCAGCAAGTGTGAGCACCTCTGTAAGAGGAGAAGTTTTGAGTTTTCGGGTCCAGAGCATTCAGTTGTGTGTTAATGTAATGCCAAGGAGGAAAGACATCAGCATTGATCTTAGAGGAGCAATTGTTGCTGCCCATCAACCCATGAAGGGTTATGAGGCCATTATTAAACAAACTTAAGTCCCTTATTCTACAGTCCCACTGCTACCTTTGGCTGCTCCCTTATTCACTACGGGTCGTCACAGTGGGTTGCTATGCATGTTTGGTTTGGCAGGTTTTTTTAATTCCAGATTCCCTTCCTGACGCAACCACAAAGGGATTTGCATCTCCTCCTGGGATCGAACTTGGGATTTTTTGTTTGTTAGTAAAATGTGGAATTCACTACACTGTTCTGAAAGTGAAAAAAGGTTATTTACAAGTGAGAAAAGTTAAAGGCAGTTGCCAATCTTCCCAGGAGTAGGCATTACAGCAAATTCATCCCAAGGTCAGCTCATGCAATACTCAGACAAATTGCAAAAAAAACCCCAAGAGCTACAACTGTGGCTCTGCAGGCCTCAGTTAGCATGCTAAATGTTTAAGTTCATGGCAGTACAGATAAAAAAGACTGAAAAAGTATGGCTTGTTTGGAAGAGGTGCCAGGAGAAAGCCTCTTCTCTCCAAAAAGAACCTGGCAGCATAGCTATGGCTTGCAAAGTTGCATCTGAACAGACCACAAGACCTCTGGAACAATGTCCTTTGGACATAACAGACCAATGTGGAGACCATATAATGCACAGCTCTGTATTAGGCAAAAACCAAACCCAGCATATCAGTGCAAACACTTCAAACCAACTGTCAGTCATGGTGGTGGGGGGATGATGATTCAGGCTTGTTTTGCAGCCACAAAACGTGGGCCCCTTTCAGTCAGAGTCGACCATGAACTCCTCTGTATAACAAAGTGTTCTAGAGTGAAATGTGTCCGACAGCTAAAGCTTGGCCTAAATTGGGTCATGCAACGGGACAATAAATCCCATGCACAGCAGCAAATCTACAACAGAATGGCTGAAAAAGAAAAGAATCAAGGTGTTCCAATGGCTCAAAGTGCAGACCTCAACCCGATTGAAATGCTGCAACAGTCCTTTCTGAGAGCTCGAGCAAGGCTGTAAAGAAGAGCGGGCCAAAATTCCCCCACAATGATGTGAGAGACTGATAAAGTAATACAGCGAATTTATTGGCGTTATTGGTGCTAAAGGTGCCAGTGAAGCATGGGGTATGCTTAGATTTTCACACACTGCTTCTTCACTTTGGTTTGGCTTTTGTTAAAAGAATAATGACACAGTGTAACATGTTATATGTTGTTCTACTGAGGTTGTTTGAAGATTTGACACATATAAAACCCTGAAACTGAAAAAGGTGCATTTTCCTTTTCACAAGACTGTATGTGAGTCTGACCAAACAAAGATGGTGCATAAAGACTGTGTTGTGTAAGCTGCTTTTTACCAAAAAGTAAGAAAAGCAGACAGACTGATGAAGTCAAATGAGGACTTGGGGGTGGCTGAAGCATCAGAGCAATGCTTTCATCTCATCTTCTCTTGTTATGCTCACTTTCTCAACTATATTTCTTTATACTTAATATTACATGGCATCATTTGTCATGAACAAACACAGTCAAGACTCACAAAATACAGTACTTTGCAAAATATTGGCAACATAACCTCAGAAACAAGTAAAATCACTAATTATATTTTACTCTCCTGTGTTTTAGGCTATTTGCTGTTATGTAACTGGACACGTAAGTGTCTGGTGTGCATATGGTTAACACACTGTGACAGTTAGGGTCTGTTGAAGACCCTGGTGCTTAGTGGTGGCAGCGTTATACTGATTTTACATTTTGATTGTGATTTTTGTTTGTTTCACATTCAGATTCTTCAAAGAGAAATGAGTAACGATGAAATGTGTTCTTTGTACAGTACACTGTAAACCTGTGTTTCGAGAAGGTCAACTCAAGTTCATCCAGAATTATTTATAAAGAGTGTTTTACAGGAAAAAGAGGAAACAATGCAAGCTAAAAAAAAAAAAAAAGAAAAAAAAAAGAGTTATTAAAGATGAGATAAATAAATGAATCACAGACTTTATTTGGGGGGTTTTGAGCAAAGAATGCTGCACAGGATAGCACTTGAATGACAATGAATCAGTGTGTGATAAACAACTGCATTTTATTAAATAAAGAAAATGTTAGCCAAGAGAAGGCAATGACATATAAAGACTTTAGGCAGATGTTCCGGTGAATCTTAGACCTACAGATGGAAACATTCAAGTGTGTACGTACGATGAAGTAATCTAAGCTTAATCAGCACTGACTGTAGCTGGGCTCCAGGCTGCTGAGTCATTACCCACATTCTCAAAATACACAAAAATAACAATAAACATGCTACAAAACTGAGCAGAACCACTCGCTTCTAAATGCCAAAATAATTTTATCCTTCAATACAGGGCTAGCTAAATTTAAGACATACTTCACGGTGACTAAGGACTGCCGGCTGTCTTAAGCCACTGCATACATTTTAGCAATTTGGAAGTGTCATTTGTGAAGCTACATTAAATACAGTATTACTTCTCAAATACTTGAGTCACCTTGAAATGAGATGGCTATCTATCAAAAGTGCTATAGGTGTGTAATTGTTCTTATGAAATGGATGAGCAAAGCATTAAATTAAACTGACTATACTTTAAAGTCATCAGTGGAAACCCAACAAACGAGGAGTACACAGCCAAAAAGCCCCTAAATTAATTAGAGGCTCACTTTGTGTATCTATTTTTACTCTAATTCTTCAAGATAAAACAGGCTGTGACTAAAGGAAAAGAAAAAAAAGTTTGTGCCATGCAGTGATTGTATTTCCTCTTACCTTGAGCAAACATGTCTAAAATAAATGTAGGCTGACAGAGGTGTAAAAAAGCACTGCGTCATTATTCAAGTCCGATAGGCGACGCTTTAAAGGAAATAAACAATTTAAAATATAAATGAATAAATGAAACAGATTTTGAAAGTTTGCTTTAATGTCACTTTGAACAGATGACAAAAAAAGTCGGGTTAAATGTCTGTATATTCAAGGTGGCTGGAGCCAGTAACGCTCACTTAACATTAGTGTCACTTGACTAGTTTAAGAAATACAGCTGACAAGGATCCAAATCCTTGAGAGAAGAGGGTTAGGCTGTGTGACAGGGAATCTTTCCCCCAAGCCGTGAGTATAATGACTCTGTTTGCATGGGGAATGGAACGCGTAGAGCCAAAGATGGATGTTTAGTTTACTGTAGCGCTATCTGCAGAGTTTTGGACTGCTTTAAGCGAGTTATCATAGCCATCTGTTTGGGCCTACGGGCTGAGGCTGATTAATATAGCCACTGAATGAGAATGTCACAAAGAAACTAAAGTCACAGGAGCCGACAACAATGTTTTTTAAACTAGCTGAAGGATTTAAGGCCTCCGACTAAGCATTATGATTTTGATCCTTCACCTGGGTAGAGTCAAGAACGCGCAAGAACAGCGTGACCTGAGGTCATAATGACATGTGTCACTGCAGTGCCAACAAAAATGTGTTAAAAATATTCTTTGGGTTTTTTCAGGGTCATATTTGTTGAGCATCCTGTCGCCTCTGTGGGGTGGTATCTGAGCGATGTGGTGAGAAAGAAGTGTGGAGAAGCTTCAAAAGAGATGAATGACAAAGTTTTGGTCTGAGCTTGTTGCCGTGATATATGCCTCAAAATACAGTGATGATTGCTAATAGTTGCTGCAAAAGTATCTTCATAAAAACAAAGTGTTACAGGTGTCATGTTAAGTTTAAATTGCCACAAAGTTACAGTTAGTTAGCAATCAGTGAATTACCACATCAGTTATACTGAGCAATTCCAAAACAGCCTTTTTCTTATTAGCATTTAGATGGGCATGCTAAATGGGATATTGCAAAGGACATAGTATAAAAGCAACACCCAATTCATTGACTCCGTGCTAACCACTCACAAATACATCAATAAACACAATCACAAGTAGTCCTACACTGCCCATCCTTGCCATTTGAATTATTTCAATTCAATTTAACTGCAGTGTCCCACCCTCTCAAGCACCACAACAACATTCGAAGTGCTCACTGAATTTCTATTTTGGACTAATAATCCAGAAAACAGATTTCCCTTTCAGACCAGTAAGCTAAGCGTCATTGATAGTTAAACGAAGACATTAGCATGAGTCGGTGGTTAATGACATTGTTTAATGGTGTGTTCACTTTGTTAATATGGCTGACAACACAGACACATTATGCTCGCAACTTTGAGTTGTTGTGAGTTCAATATAAAGAGTCACTTTGAAGGATAAGTTCACAGATTTTTAAATCACATTTCAAATGACTTCTTGCCTGCAGGCTAGTCTACGGGCCAGGTGAATAGGGAGTGACGATTGGGTTACAAGCGCTAAAAATACAGGGCGAATTGTGTGAGAGCAATTAGATAGCTTTTTAAATAAATAGAGTCTCCACTAAGTGACACAACTCTTTAAACTGTGCAAGCAGAAACTGATGTTTTCCTCTTGTAAATGAAGTTGTGGATGCAATAAATTACTTCAACTTCAGGTGCTCTGCATTTAAATAAAACAGCGGTTGTGTTTTAGTGTCTCCAAGGGACCCATATGAAACAAATACACTGAGAAGAGCTCTGATGCTATACTGAACTTCCAGAATATCTCAAGTAATTAGGATAATCGCCGTGTGATGCATTTATCCCTCATAGTTAATTATAACACTTCTCCTGTGCATGAGCCACAGCATTCATGAATCAAATGCTACAACTGCAAGAGGAAGATAGAAGGATCCGTCAGAAGTCCCTTTCTTCGGCTCTCTGTGGTCATCAAAAGCTACATCTCTTAGCCTTGCTGTGCTCAGATGGGGGTAATCGTTATATAGTTCTAGTGTACTAATATCTCTCTAATTGTGTGATATTAGACTTTGAAGTATTCCTTTTCTTTAAAAAAAACCCTTTCCTTGTATTCGCAGTCCCTTAAAAAGCATAATGCACTCAACCTTGACAATGCATCAATAATTCAAACACATCATCCTATCATGATGTAGCTGTCTGAAATTGCGGAGATTGTGTCTGAGGGATAATATTGCACTCTGTCACATCCGACTAGCTGTCACCTGCTAGAGCACGAATAAACCCAGCTAATAAATGCAAAGTCAAGCCAAACACATTTTCATGATTTGCAGTACAGTAACTGCTGCCCTTAGCAGGAAATGGGACTTTAAGATTCTACAACATTCAGATATTAAATAATTGGGTGCTGCATACATTTTTGGATTGCCCTTGAGTATAAAATTGATTTTAGGGATTTCCCAGCCCAACTTTTGCCCCCAATCCTGATCACAGTCCATTAGCACTCTACCAGAGTATCTACCACAACCAAGGCTGACCCAATACTTTAAAATCCCCCCCTTTTTTCCCCCTACACACAGCACCGAGCTCTTAGCATAAAGTAGACCAACATTAAAATAAGTAGAGCAATTTAAATATATTTGGCACACATCAGAGCGGCTCAGTTGTCACAGGACTTTTTGACTTTTTCTGATTTTATCAGTTGAGCGAAACATCAGTTTGTTGTTCAATCAGCACTGATATTCAAATGTAAAAAAAATAAAGCACAATTTAAAAAAAAAAAAACTCAACGCGACTCTGCTCACAAGGTTTGCTAAAGCGTGCTGTCATATCATTAACCGAAACTGCCGGCTGCTGTTTATTTGTTTTGAATGCTCAGCAGTTCTTAGCAGTGTGGCTCCAGCATTTAGGGATGCACGGCAGTGGGTTGGTGCACATGGCAAACAAAGTAGCCTATCATAAACTGATTGGAAGTGTGCTGATATCATGCACCAGAAAAAGTACGTAAATCGATCTGATCTCATTCACATAGATCTGATTGAGATAACCAGCTGTTTTCATCTCATTGAAGAAATAAAAAGTGTTTCTTGCACAGTGGCATTAAACTTGAGTCTCGCCACCATCTTCGCAGTCAGAGGCTTAGATTGTATTGTGGCTAAATCTCCTTCCTTTTAGGAAGCTGTGCTGAGGTTTGTCTGTTTTTCATTAAATGTCTTTAAACCTTTTCTAGTAAAGCAAAACCTTCAGTAACTTAAGTGAAACGCTCGTTTGAGATTTTACATTTTTAACTGGGCGTGATGCGAGATTTTGCTACCGTTCTGTGTCTGTTGAAAGGCTATCAGTGGATCTCATTAAACTGTATAAACTATATTAAATGATTCACCAATTGAACGGTGGGGTCTGGAAATCTATTATCTGTTGTCATTTTCACTGATGAGATAGTAATGGATTTGACTAGACTCTTCAAATTTGATTCATTCATCATTACGGTTGAAAATTAATACAAATTTTCACGATCAATTTGGCTGCCTCCCAGTAACTTCTGGTACAAGATAACCAAACATGGAAAATTAGTAGATATGTAAAATCATTACCCACTGTTAATCATTATGGAGGTTTGTCTAGTTCATTGTCGTTGCAGTATCAGCACACTTGTGAGACAAGAATATTTCACTGATGTAATGTAATCAGAGATGTCTATCTCGGAGAAGTTTTGGCTCAATTAGTCCTCCTGAACACTCAAGGCTGAGTGCCGTGCTAATTTTGTCCTCTACCCAGCACCTGCAGTGCAGTCAATACAGTCTGACAAACTTCATGAAAGAAAATATTTAAGAAGCATATCTAGGCGAAGGTTATTAACGAGAGATACAGATCCTAAGAAATAGGTATTGTCTGAACTGAATTTAGTCAAATTCATAAAAGAAAAAACCCTCCAATGTCCACAGGATGATAAACACATTAAGGAGATTGCATCTAACATAAACAATCAGTGTTGTCTGATTTAAAGCACACAGCAATCCTCATCTTTGTCTATTTGATAATCTTGTTTAGTCTCCACAGCGCAAACAATCCTGAAAATGAACAGTCACGAAGCGATAATGCCGTTTAGTTTCATTGGAAACGTGCTCTGCCTCCCTTGGGCTGGAAGATATTTGGATGGTCGAGTGAAAAATTGCTCCGAATTCTGACCAATGAATCGTTTTACACATGCTTTAATGCATTTCATAAATAATCTGCCTGAGAAGGTAATTAGTGCAGGTGTTTACACATATTTCTGCCATCAGGGTGCACAGTAGGATCACAGTTGGCTGAGTGAGTTTTTGGTTATTAAATTAGGCCCAAGGTAACAGGAAGAAGGATGAGCTACAGTTGGGCAGGTATGAGCAACAACATGTTTCCCTATTCATCATCCAACCAAAAAAAAATAAAAAAAATACATATTCAGGAAATTATGCAGGTTCAAGTCATCTCCCATTTGAGGAACGGACTCAGTGTTTGCATAATCAGGCCTGTATGCAGAAAGATTTTTCATGTTCAAGAGAGGAGAGAGGTCAGTAGCAGAGAGACATCTCCCTGGGGGGCTTTCCAAAGATGAAAGAAGGGTCGGACCTAAAAATGGAAAGAAATTAAACTGCTTAACTTCACAGGGCCAAATAGAAAAGCAAATTAATGTCATCACTGTCTTGGAAATAATGCAATAAACAATATAGCAGAGAAAGCCTTAAAAAAAGACAACTTGAGGATATTACACGCTGCTACCACAAGACTCGTTCCAACATAAGCGGTGGTGGCTTTTGTTTTGGGGAAATACACCATCCAGCACCGCAGAAATCCGGCTGTCACCTCCCTTAGAGTCACATTGACCTGCTGTCTGCCAGATCCATACGTCCCACTGCAGTTGCTGTTAAAACATCATTGCTTCTTAGTGCTGCAAAAACTACACAGGTGATGACAGGCCGTTCCCTGAGGTGAAGCTGATTGTTCCACTGACCTCACCCGGACATAGAGCAGCAGTCACACTATTGGTTTTTACAGCCAACGTACAGCAAACAGATGCCACTTTTGACAATGAATGCTTACATTCTTCTTGAATCAGTTTGTTTAGACTAAAACCAGAAATGTATGTCTGTTTTCTTTGGAACACAAGAAGTACGGATGTGAGGGGAAAATGCGATGCCATAACCAGGATAATTTGTCAGCTTATGAAATGTTGTAAAATAAAAAAACAAAACAAAACAAAAAATAGTTGACAGCTGATTTTTTAACTAAAGATGCTATCCAGTAGATGACATATAATCCGTAAAAATCAGGGTTTTGTTTTTTTGGAGGGCTGTTTTATTTTTTTGATAAATAAAACATATATAAAAACGACCTAAATGTGCATTCATGTGCAGTGCCTAACTGGAAATGCTGATTAGTACAGTGGCAGCTGACCAACTGATTTTACTAAGACAAAACTATAATATTATAGAAATATGAAGACGTTAAACACATAGTAAAGGCTGAAAGCTAATTTGCTGCTGAAGCCAAAGGAGTGGTGTGAGTTTGTGGAAAAAGGAAAACTAATAAAAGTACTGCATGTGTGTGCAATTTAAGTGTTTTGGTCAATGAGACCAGAAAAGGCCTAGTATATTAATAAAGTGTTAACATTTTAAAACTAGTATAGTATTAGTATTAGAGGTTTATCATTAAGACACAGAAGAATATGATGGATTATACTGTTATTCCATTAAATTAATGTTTAGACGTGGGTAAGAGAGTCTATTGATATTAAGGCCTAATGGTGCCCTGTTTTTAGAGTCACATATTAATGGTTATAGAACAATAAACATGTTGTCAGCCAAGGACAAAAATGATTTTAAAAAAATCAATGAATGTTATCAGGGAAAGATGAAGAATTTAATCACTATTTAAAATCTTCACCTATCTGCACACTGCGGCCCAAGAGGTCTTCCAGGATCGGTGAAGCTATTTTCCAAAGAACTGTTGAGTCATACCTGTTTCAAATCAGTCGATCACTATTCACGAACATAACCTGCGCCGCAGCAGGATAGGATGTTAACCCTAAAGTTACCCCACTAAGCCTAAACCCTGCTTCATAGTACAGGTCTCTTGGCATGTTACAGAGTTTTTTGTGTAGTTGAATTTTGCTTTTCTGCCTAATCATTGTAATGTTTTGGGAATCAGTAACTGTTGATGGCCAGGCTACCACTGTGTATGTAACCCCGCCTCGGGGTAGTTTGTGAAATAGTCTCAACCTTTAATCTATTGATTTGTGTTGCTGGACATGAATTTCCCAACAGAATTTCATGTCCCTGAACACAACTTTCCATCAGTCTGCTTTAATATGTATTGACAAGAGAGAGAGGAAAAAGTTTTTTGAGGTTGGAGCGATGGCGGAGGAGCAAGTCATCAGACCCAAGCCCTATTCATACACATCAAATATTTTATACTCATCGTTTGTATGATTTTTGTATTTCTATGATATTGCTTGGCTTGGTTTCGCCATCAACAGCTACTTGGTTTAGTTTAGAAAAAATATGGTTTGGAATAAAATACAGACTTTGCCAGTCTGTTAAAAATGATGCTTTTCTGGTTGCTATGGTGACACCTACCTGCTTTCGCTTCAAAAGTACATGCTTTGGACTCAAAAATATTTCCTAAATGTGGGATTTTGTGTCCAAAGCTTGAACGAAACCATTCCTTTTTTGTGATTATATCACAAACTATCATAATTTTCACAATAATTGTCTGTACTTCCCATCTTTTTTCTTTAACTGAAAGTACAGTCTGTTCTTACAGCCTTTCAGCAACTTTCTCACTGTGTGGGAAAAAATAAATAAATAAAAAATAAAAAACATCACCAGATCCCCTTGCACTGTTTAATGCAGAGGTGATTTTGGTATCGATGCTCACTTATTGGATGGCAAGAGCTGGCCTACAGCAAATAGTCCCTGGTTGACTCATAGCCCAACTGTGTTGACAATGAATGTTCTCTGTTTAGGAGTTGCTTGGGAGTTATAGTTTTGTTTCCTGTTGCGAAGATTCAGGTAAGGGGGTACCGCAAATTGCCCAGAATTGTGTCTCTATTAGTCCCTTGGTGTACTGGCAGCCCATCTAGTATGCTGTGAAGGGGAGAAAGGCTGAAATCTCTCTATTATTCCTGAATTGGAAAATGCTGAAAAACAGGATGGCCTTTAGTCTGAGGATGGTAATGTTAATCAGCAGCAAAGAGGTTCACAAGTTGAACACACTGGTGTAGCAGCTGGTGCTAATGGACTAAAAAGGTGGGTCTAATTAAAAATAATGAAATGTGTGGGTTGTTGTAGCAGTGGTCTATTACCTACTGAAATTATCAATCCTTGCTGTAACATTATGGATAACATTATTTCAAATCAATTGCAGTGACACGGTGATAATTTGGAGTTTGGGTAGGAAGAAGTGATCTCATTAGCACCTGGGAGTCCATATCGTAAAGGTGGCTTCCTTAGTGTTAATATTAAGACATATCTGTCTGTTTCACACACATATAAGAGCCTGTCTGTGTGCTGTTGTACAGAAATGTACTTTAGGTTGTCAGGTGGCTGAAACTGACTTTTCAAAAGTGAAGCAACGCTGGAAGAAACATTTTTTTCACACTTGCTGGCACATCTTCAAATTTGAGCTCTGGCTGATTCAAACACCTGCAAAAGTCAGCGTCAGACAAAATTTGACACAAAGATTTAATACAACTTTTTATGATGAGTACAATAAATGAAAACGCATGGACAGGTGTGATGATAGTGAAGGATTTAACTTGTGAAATAATCACAATTGTTAAATTCTGTTCACATCGTGGTTTTGGAAGATCACTGGATAGTTAGTTCGAGGTCCAAAATTGCTTGGCTTAAAGTGTAACTAGGTACGTTGGTGATTATGCAGTTAATAAAACAACATCCTGTCCGATTTAAAGTTTGACTTTGGGGCATTACAACTGCTTGATTCCTTTATTTTCAGCTATTCTGTTGCAGATTTGCTGCTGTGCTTGGGGTCACTGTCCAGCTGCATGACCCGAATAGGGCCAAGCTTTAGCTGCCGGACAGATGGCCTCGCAGTGACTCTAGAATACTTTGGTGTAGAGTTCATGGTTGACTGTTAAATCAATGACTGCAAAGTACGCAGCTCCTGTGGGTGCAAAACAAGCCCAAATCATTGGCCCTCCACTATGAGATGTGCTGATATGCTGCATTTGGTTTTCTCCGAATGTGGCGTCTCCACTTTAGTCTCATTTGGCCAAAGATAACCTTGGCTAAATATCGAAAGATCAAAACTAGCTCAGAGCACTTTTCCATAATGTGATGGGTATGATTTGCGTCCTTAACCTGGTGCTGGAGGTGAACACAAACATCATAGGCCCACCATGCATTCTGTCCACATCCAAGAAACACAACAACGAAAAAACACCAACTTAAAGTAAGTTATGATTAAACAGGAATGGTTTAATTATAACAGAATGGGAAATATATGGTTTGGAAAACTAAAATGTTCCACTAAAGATAAGTGAACATGAAAATGTAGCTGATTTATAATAGATGTCATAAATGCGTGGGAACTATGTGCTTTGGTCAGTTTCCTTTTTTTTTTTTTATCTACCCAAGTAAAATTGATGTGGTAGGTTATAAACTTTGATGTATTGGCTAATCACAGAGCAGTGAAGTATTGCCCACCTCGTAACAGTTTCTGGCATCTGGGTGAGTTGGGCACAGAGGCACAGCTGGTTGATTCATTGAAAATCAACAAAACACATTTAAGCAGTTATGTTCATTTTTTATGCTTTAGGGATTCAAACCTCCCAAAAGAAAATAGTAGCACCTCTTTGACTCTTAATGGTCATTAGAATTTCAGAAGCATTCATCTCTATATATTCCAATAATTTATGGAATATATAGATTTTAGTGTGCTGAGCGACAAACTGGTGTTTGCATAGGAGCACGTATGTGTGTGCAGAAGACAGGATAACTAAACTTGTGGCGTTTCATGCACTGGTCAAAGCAATTCTGGCATCACTTTTGTCTGATAATGGTTCACAGTCGGTTGTTTTTCTTCTGGAGGGATTTGGTATCATTTCTTTTAACGGAATGACAAACCCTCTGAGGAATGGAGGGGACAGGCGATAAAAATTATAATTTTGCTGTGTACTATTTTCAAATCACCGCAGTATGTAATTATGTGGCAAACATCTTAACGTGTGCTGTAAAGCTGTTAAGAACCTTAACTGCTCATTTATGAAGCTGTTTTCATAGCCTTGCCTTGAAGTGAAAGATGACGGGCTCGAGTATGCAACAGCCTTTACAAAGAACATTTTTACCACTGTGTCTGCAGATACAGGGCGACAATAATGGGTTTTAAGCAGCACCACCTTACTTGTTCGAAAGCAGGAGATGAACTCAAGTTTAATAACCAAAATACATACATCTACCAAAACAGCACAGCCCTCTAAATTCATTATTTTATTTAAACAGGACAAATTTAGAAAACTGCATCTGGTCCAGACATTTATCAGCACACACCTGCTCAGCTGATTGCTGCTTTTATCCTTCCTGGGAAAGCACATGGATGAGTTGTGCCAAATTTCAAGTCAGACTGATCACCGTTTTATTATATTGCAGAAGCATCATGTTGGCAAAATGCTATCAGATTTTGCAATTATACTCTTGAAACTACCATGGCGGTTAAAATCCCAAGCGTAAAGTTTTCTTAAACTCCCACATCGGAGGTGAAGCCAAATCCAAGAAACTATGCACCTGTTTTCACTCATGACCAAACTCTCCATCATATTTTCTTTTAATGTGCAAAATGTAATTTGGAACATTCTGAAATTAAACTGCCATGTCTGCGGTGGTCTTGAAGTCGGATCTTTACCAAAAATGGTGCAATTACCTTTTCACTCATGACCAAATCCTCCATCAAATGTTCTTATAATGTGCAAAATGGCATGTGAAACATTTCCAAACAAAAACAAAGTCCAAACATTTTGGCAAATGTGCTTTGGGCTTTTGGTATGTAGATTTGTTGTTTGTACTTTCTGTGCTTTAATGTCTTTCTTTGCAGAACCTTAACTGAATCCTAAAAACCTGTCAACTTCTTTTTGACAGTGTTAAAAAACACAGTCACTAAATTGTGATATGTCTTTCAAACAGTGCGATGCTAGCATACTTCTTTGGAGTCAAAACAGTAATGCAAGCTATTGCTGTTTTCTTGAAGATGCCCCATGTGTTATTTTGTCTGTCAATCACACTTTGAGAGAAACAGCCGATGATAACTGAAGGCACTGGTGTTATTCCGGTTATATGGAAATGGATCTTTTTTCCCCATTGTCCCAGTGGTGAACAAACCACTGTGACCTGCAAATAGTGTAAAAAGTCAGTTCAAACTGAAAATAGCAGGAGGACAAATCCACTGCAGTATGTGAGAGACAAGTGTGCAGTGCGCCTTTTTGATGCTACATTCCTGTTCCAGAAACACTACTAATAGATGCTAACAGTAGCTGCAGCTAGGCCACAGCTGGAAGGACGTGCATGCCCTTTGTAAGTGCTGTCACTCCAACTCTTATTTGTCTTTGTATTGTTCACAATATGTATTACATGTCTATTGGATTATAGACTTGTTATTTGTATTAGGTGCCTCATGCATAGCCCTAGAACAATAAAAGCTCCGTTCTCCAATAAAGACTATTATAAGCTTATGGGAACAGAAACAATGTGAATCATCTCATCAGTGACTTTTTGCAATAAAGCATTCTTCCCACTGGTGAAGCCAAAATATTCAGTGTTTCATTTTAATTTTCCAAATAAACACATGCACAATTTGTATCCTTCTAATTTATGCCATACTGTTTGTCTTTAGTGGAAATAACAAAACATTCACAATTTCCAACAACGAATGTGCACCAAAAATCAAAACCAGCTTAGCTGAATGATTGACATCCAATGAATCCCTTGGAGATCAAAGACTGCTGTGATGGTGTCTGGTTCATGTGAATCCATGCGCTCCATCAGATTGCTGCCTCTGGAATGTAGCGTCGCTTTGGACCAGGACTTTAATTAGAACAGACTGTTTTGAAGTCGGACGGGTCATTATCTGGCTAACAGAATGAGGACATACTGTGTTTCAGGTTGTAGAAGGAATATAGTGTCTGTTTCCAAAGCATAAGCAGATATGTATCAAATAGTCACAGCAGCAGATGAATGTGATTCCATGTCTCGCTTGACATTGTTGCTAAGCCTGTCTTCAACTTTTCATGCTACTGTGAAATTACTCGATTTACAGCTGCTGCAGACAGAGGCTCATGGACGAGTGAGTGGAACGTGATTGCAGGCACTGAAATTTTGTGCAGCACCATAACACAGCTGTGTTACAGTTGTTGAGATTTATCAGTTAAATCAGGGAGAAATGCCTTTACGATGATAAATGAGATTGGAAGTTTAATTGAAAATGAGCCTTTATGGCAGTACAAATTTGTATGTTGCAAGAGTTGCTCACTGTTTATTCAAATTTCCAAATTTCCCTAAGCTTGACAAAAGAGAAAAATACAAGTAATCTGCTTTAGGTCTGCATTAGCATTTTTAAAACGAAATCTAAACACAAAAACCAAGTAGTCTTATGCAGTGCTTATGATTAGAAAAATGGGCCATTTTCAATTGCCACAGTGTCCCAAGTGCAAATTTATTGAGACATTGTTTTAATGTGAAAGACGGACCTCTTTTTCTTTATGCAGCAGAATTTAAAATCAAAACAAAAGGTCATATATGCATAAATTAAAATGTTATGGAGTCTTTGATTTTAAGAAGCTTTTGTTCGTCGCTCTTCATAACGTTACAGTGGACAGCATGCTGAAAAAGTGTGGAAAGCCCCTTTTGGCCATGTGGCCCAGCGTTTTCAGCTGTGGTCTCTTTAATTACACTGGGAACAATGGGGTCAGTTGTTTCAATACAGTTCTGAGGGTACATCTTTACAACATGGAGAAGCTTGGAGAAAGCAGCTGTCAGCGAGGATTTCTCTCGTCGTCTCCCTTTATCTGCTCAGCTGCAATGTTGCTAAGCACCCGGTATGAAACTATGTTTGAGAGAAAAATCATGCAGATATGTTTTCCATTCATTCATCACTATTCAGCATTTCAAATATAAGATGACTTTCATTTGCACAGGTATGTTGAGTGGGCGCTTGCCAAAGCCTGTGGCATTTCAATAGAATATTAAGCATGTCTGATCAAATTGTAGTCACAAAATTACTTACCAGAGATCATATTTATGGTAAGAAAAATGAGATCCCTTTTATTCCAGTTCGAGAAGAGGGAAGAAACATTGTGTTTCTTGCTGTTTACTATGTTAGTGCTGTCCTTGATGACACTGGGTTCTGTACCATCAAAGTGCTTCTCTATAGAATGAAGCAGTTGTAAGATCCGAGCAAACTGATCACTTTGGGGGGGTTTGTGCTTTTCTGGGTAAGTGAAACGTGCACAATTATTCACCAGTGAGGATGTTCATTTCATGTAAAAATCACTGTGAGAAAAAAGGTGAAAAGCAAAGTAGGCTAGCACAAACAGCTAGGAGCTGCTTCTAAGTTTGTAATGTCTGAAATGGCGGTACAGCTGGTGTGAAACCATATTTTCACGAATGCTGGCCAAGTAACTATTTGATCACAACAGTGGGATATCCATAGTATACCAAGCTGTGCAGCAAATACACAGCTCCGTGGGTAGTCAAACAGTCATACTTATGACATGCATAATTTTTTTTTTTTTTTTTTTGAAATAAGGTATAAGCTGGTTTACGCTTGTGGTTGCATGTTGTGTCGCACAGAGTCAAATTGAACAGAACAAAGTAGTGTCTAACTGTCTTCCCCGCAGTGCTGAAATAATGACCCGTCTTTGTGTGCATTGTGATCTCTCTCTCTCGCTCTCTCTCTCTCTCTCTCTCAATTTTTTTCTTTATTTTCATCCCCTCGTTCTCTCACATCTCTTTTTTTATACCATTTTTAGCCAATTGAGATGTGGAGCTCAGCAGGAGGAAACATGCTGTATCTAGTGAAACAAGACCATGAATAATTTAAAACGGCGTTATTAATGAACTTCTAGACATTATGTTAATGAACGATTTCAAGTCTAATTTGTCAGCTAGACTTCTGTTGTCTTTTCTGTCACTTTTTTGTGCAGGTTGTGAGGCATTGAAATTAACATCAATTATGACAGGAGAAGAAAAGTTTTGCACTGTAATCAATCTGCAGTAAAATAATCCCAAAATATTTTTAAGTTTAAATAAACTTTAAATATGACTTGTGCATCTTAATATTAAGCTAAAACACAGCCAATCATTGTCTTGTAATTATCACATGTATAAGAAACATATCAACAAAGAAACTATCGTCTCAAATAATTGTCAGTATCAAAGAGGATCATCATAGAAATCACCGTAGCAGGGATAAATGTCTTTGAACTAAACTACAAGGTGATGCTCTCAAGGTGGATAAATATTGAATCGAGAGGCACAATATAGAAATAACATGGCAGCATCTTTTCCGGGCGACACTACTACCAGTTGTGTGTTATCAACGAGACAACGTGGTGCGAGTGAGTCTTCAGATCCCAAAGAGCCATTAGTGCCCTCTTTTTCATTGTGACACTGACTTCTTGGATAGCTGCCATCCCTTGATATCATATTACAGCATCAACAGCCCCCCCGTTTATCTTTATTACTGGCCCCTAATCTCTGGTGACGGTTAATCATGTTACAAGTTCCTTGGGTCGCTTCTGCATTGTCTTCGCCATAATATTTATAACTTCTGATCACTGAACGGTGTGTTATGCAGGGTTTTCCCACCATCACGACTTGTGTCTTAATAAGAGAAGTCACCCGTTCTCCCACCGTGCTGCTTAGTCATGCTGTGATTAATGTCTTCATGGTCTGGTCAAAGTGTCGATATCTTAAACAGCTGGGCCCATCTGTCATCTTTTTCCTGTGACACCCCTGAACGTAACTCAGGTCCTATCAGGGAGGCCATCCATCAAAGTGGTAAACAGAGACGTCTCACATTAGCAGCCCCGAACACTTCTCATCGTATACCATAACAGACAAGCAATCATCTGGTATTATGTAGCGCTACAGGCTAATGTGAAATATTAACGGAAATATACAGCACACCAGCTGCCGATTGGATGAAGCATCTGTGCTTCGCGTAATTGGTGGGTAACAATTTAATATTGAGGAGACAGTAGATTGTAGATTTGCTCCACAGATTTGTTCCGAAGCTGTAAGACAATGGCCACAGCAATAAAACACTAAACACCGATTTCGGGGGTGTATTTCTTACACTTTTTCTGTCTTTACTTCACTGTGTGTGTAAAATTAAAGGCACAGGGTCTGTTTTCTTTGAATAAACGGTGCCTGCCTTTTTACTTGTGTCACATAATCTGTGTTGCAAAATAGCAGAGAAGAGCATTTCACTTATAGCTGAAGTATGTGCTTTATAAGAGCCTCATAAAAATGACTGATACCTACAACCACCTTGAACGCAGAGTGTAATGATGCATTTGGATGCATTTATTACCTTTGTCATTTTGTTTCCTCAAGGGGGCAGTAGAATCAGGGACAGCAGGGGTGTCTTTTTATCTGTGCGATTGGTGATGGATTCACTACCATTGCTGCTCAGATAAATGCTGGAGGGTTGAGGCCATGGGCCAGCTTACGAGGGATCAACCTCATCGTTTTTTCCACTGCCCACAACCTTCCCTCTATCTCTCTGTGCGGCACTCACTCCTGGTAGGGATTATGCTGAAATACTGTATATGCACTTGGAAATCAAGATATGGAGCTTTTGTCAGTACTTTTGTCAAGCAATGGAGATAAACGTGGCTAAAATATGTGTTTCCAATGCACGTCGCAGAAGCTCAACCTAACGCTCGGCTCTTTTCAAAAACCAAGGGCCACATTTCTATTTCTATTTTTCTCTCTGCTTCCAGCATTGATATTTTTCTATTCATAACTGAAACATAGATAATGGTCTCTGCAGCAGTGGGGTTTCTTAAGGATATACTTGTTAAAATGGGAGATAAAAATGTGGATGTATCACAGTTAAAACATCAGTCTCTTAGCCCCCGGTTGCTCGCCATTGTGGTCCATTATTTGGATTCAACCAAAAGCAAACCACATGGTGTTTGAAAAAGAAAAACTCTGTTAGATAAAGGAGGCCAAATTAAGCACAGGTCTCCAGAAATTGGAGCAAGATAGTGTTTCTTTGACTCTTTGAAACCGAAGCACGATCTGGCACACGGTGAGGAGGGGAACAGCTAATTGCATCAGCACCTCTGCATAAAAACTCATTCGGTTATGAAGACATAATGGAAAACAGGATTCGTCCGCAATGCTTCACGTAATACACACCTTTTTTATTTCCTCGCTCAGAGGGGTTTTTTTTTTTCCTCTATTTGCTGTGGTCAGAGCAAAGATACCCATTGTAACAGTAGGAAACATTTCACATGTATTGAGGAATGAAGCAAAGGAGGCCAATAATCAGGGCAGTTAAATGGAAATAGTTTCATTTCCTTTGGTGTAAACAAATACCCCATGTAGTCCTCGGACCAGAGCTGTGGGTAATCGGCTGCTATAACTCAACAGAACACTTTGCCCTGAGCTAAACATAATACTTCCTGCACTTAACTAAATCCATTTTTCAACCCTCAGTAGAGTTATGACACACCAATACATAGTTGTGCAAATGTCTGACAAACCTTTGCAAAGAAAATAATAAAGCAGTGTTTATTTAAAGCTGTTTACGGAGATATTTTAGAGCATGAAATATAAGGGGGTTAAAGGTGAATAGAAAAGGGGCTTACCGTTGAGTTAATTTAGGTTTCTCTGCTTTTATTCTCTAGTGGACTGAAAATAATTATATCAAAATATGAAAATAGCAATCCACGGTCTCCTCCTCTGTTTCTGCTCGCTTTAAATTGTCCATTTAATTTTAGTTAAGTCAGTGGGCCGTTGCTTTGTCACGTCCCACCAGCAGCGACTCTTTTCTTAATGCTTTTCATACACTGTGAAGCTCCAAGGATGACTGTGGGAAAGTTAAATGATTAATCACTGCTTTTAGCAACAGGTTCAGAGTGAAATGTATAAACCTACAAGTAGGAGGATGTGCAGCTCTGAGCCTGTCAAGCCCAAAACATCCCAAACAGAAGATTAGGCACCTGTCTTAATCCTTTATCTTGGATTCCGTTGTTTGCTTTCTCTTTCCAAGTTCCCAAGTTCATCCCTTTGTAATTAGCACCTAGCGTCTCTGAGATGGGTTATAGTTGACTGCTAAAGAGAGGATGAAACCTGCATGACTGTAATAGCATGAATGCTTCTTTTCACCCTATCACGAAACGATGCAGGAGGTCTTTTTCACTCCTGCAGGTGGTGTGAATCCTATCGCCACACCTTCTGGAGCAGCGTGGCTGTATCCAAAGCTGAGATACACCTATGATAGCTCATACTGGCGATGCTGTTTGTACTACATGGCATAAACACTTTGCCCATTCGTTTCACTCAGGTTGTAATGGTCCTTGAATGGCTGCTAGGACCCGTGCAGTTCATACCTCAGCACTAAAGCAGGAGACGGGTTGGTCTAAGGTCCCGTTGCGAGGCACTGGTAGATAAAGCACACTCCAGGTAAAAGCATGCATGGCCACTCACCATTAGATCACTCCACATGATGTCTCGAAGATGGCGCTCTTAATTAGAAGGTCCTTGGATCTCGCTGTCTAAAGTCACATTTTACTGCCCACATTACCACTTTATATAACACAGTTCATTCCGAGCTGAGTCGAAACATCGCGGGGATGTTCAGTTTATTATGAATATAAGCTGTAATTGACACTACTTTGGAGTTACTTTATGGCTTCATGTTGAACCCAGCATTGCCTGCGCTGTCTTTGACGATTAGCCTGTTACTCACCTGTACTTCATCCCCCAGACAATGGCCTGTTCTGCTCATGCAGATGATGGTGTGCAATATCAAAGCCAAATGAGATGGCTGCCAATTAGGGAGGGCTTCCAAGTGCATTTCAATGCAAACTCGCACCGGTAAGTGCACCCTGTAGTCTTTTCCATTCAAAGACACTTTATTACAGGTAGACTTCAACAGAAACTTCTGAAAGTATTTCAATTACTAGAATAAATGACAGACCTCATTTCAATACTTGGCTTTGGGGAAGGGGTGAACTTTGTAATGATGTCTTCCTAAATGTTCTAAGCTGGAGTTTAAACTGACTTTCTCTTTGGTTAACGGTGTGAGTTAACTGGAAAATTCATATAATCCTTTTTTTCTGTGTTCTTGATGGACAAGGCTTGAAACGCCTGAAACAGTGTGAGACCACAGAAATATTTAGAGTACCCCCACAATCCCCACAGGACTTTTTTTCTTGCGTTCACGATGTCTCTGTACAGATGTCTCTGAGTTTAAATAACCAAAGTTTACAGTGGTTACATGTCTTACCAGGCAGTGTTTATTTTTGTTTCCTATTTAGTGCTCGGTGTAAAATTAACTAGTGCATTCTACTGAAAGTCTCCTTCACCATATCACTCATGCAACGCTTTTATCTGTACCTAAGCCCTTTTATCCAACATTCACACTCTCTGACGGACTCCTCGGGCAGCTCGGGATTCAGTATTTTGCCCAAGGATACTTTGACACATGGGCTGTAGGATGAAAAGATGGTCCAATACATTTTTCCCAAATGATTTTTTTAAAATGCCACACATTGCCTTTTAAGCATTAGTGTAGCAATATATCAGGATTTCCTCTTTTAAACACCTTTTAATCAGAACAGGTTGGGTTAAGACAGCCAAAAAGTGTCTCCCTCTGAGTGTGTTTCCTGAATCCGCAAAAGCGCATCGGTGCACCACAGTGGCCTTTGAATCCAAATTTTTAGTTATTATTCAGATTAAATCAAGTCAGGGCAGACGGGAAGAGCAGTCAGAAGAAGCTCACTGCTCGAAATCTCGAAGCTCTACCTCTGTGATTGCTCAGGCCACCGTGGAATAAAGATTAGAAGAAAATCACTAATCACAGCGGATGTCATTAGCATATTACCAATAAGGGGTTGCAAAAAGGAAAAGAGGAATTGCCTTATAATGCTGGTTAAAGTACGAATCAATGCCATGTATGGATGCACACAGCTGCTTGACAAACAGAGATATTCACTTCCAAACATGGGTAAAGGAAGTGTCTAATAATGATGTTTTTTTCAATGTTTTTGTCTGAGTCACTCGCTGAAGCACTTGATGCTAATATCACATTCCCCCTCTCTCTTTTGATCAGCTTTTGCAGCTGGGCTGCCCTGCCTCACTTGGATGCATCAACAAAGCTTGAAGTGGCCACTCTAATCTGGTTAAGTATTGCCTGGTTGGGGAGAAATTAGCCGAATTCTTTTAACTTTTCAAACAAACATAATACAGTCAAACTTGCTGGATGAGAATCAATTACATGAACTGAATATAGGTTCGGGGGGGAGATATCATTTCATTTCTGGAAATCATCTAATACGTCTATTCAGTGGAATATGCCTGTAGTATCACATCGAAGCCATATTTCAGTCCAGTGAAATGAATGAAGCAGTGGAGTATCTGTTGAAACACTGCCAGAATATGTTACACAAATCTTTTTCACCCCGTGGTAATATTGCCATTATCTGCTTTACTTCAAAAATACTTATATCTTGCCTAAATCCGCGAGACACTGTGAGGAATAATGGGATCATCATGCTTTCTCAAAGTGATTGGTTGGATTGGTGAATAGAAACTATTGCCCTACTTGTATCAGTCTATTAAACAACATCTGTCTAAATAGAAAAAACAGAAACCTAATGTTATTCAGTAGAACGCAATAAATCTTCCTAAAGTGCGATACCTTTGTGTCACATGTATAAATTCTGCAGTATACTTTTACAAAGTTGTTGATACTAAATCATGTTGGAAATCCTCAATATAGAGTGGAAACCACTCTAACAGCATAATTCTGATTTAATAGGTGACAGTTTCGCCAGAGATTGAGCTATAGTTTTGCATTTAAAGCTAAGAATATCCATCTATGTACCTGTCAAGCTATTGTTTCTGTAGATTAATTGCAGGGATAGTAAAAATAAAATACTTTTGTTAGACTTTGCTATAAGCGACTTCTTTTAAAATCAAGGAAAAAAACAAAAATGAATTCTTTTATTCTCGACGTGCCTAACAGATGGTTTCGAGGGGAAAAAGAATATGATCACAATACAGACATTTCTGTTGTATTGAACATTTTCTCCCATTAGATCTTTAAGGCAGATTGTCTCCATTTTTCAATGTGTCTAAACCCTTTGTTTGAGAGAGATCCGTTAAATCTGTCTTGCTTCTAATAAACTGCCATTATTCCCTTCAACAAGGCAGCTCTCATTAATAATGCTTCTGTCAGCTGCTCATTCTCTTCCGTGAAAATAGAAAATATCATTAATTACAGTTTCTGTCACCCTCTGACAGCTTAAGCAATTGTTCTAGTCCCTGAGTTCTGTTTCATTGTGCCCATACCTTGTGACCACCTATTCTTTACTGTCTCAATGGGGATGTCCAGCAAGTGAGAGCCACAAAGGCCCTGCGAGATTTCATCGCACATTGCAAAGCTTCTATCCCAGCAACACATTAGTCATCCGGGGAGCGATTGACTTAGGAGGTAGACTCAAAATCTAGTTTTTATTTTACTCTCAAGCAGAGATTAGAGAAAGATTGAATCGGTTTACTTTTCATTGTGGATTTGTTGCATTTTTGCCACTCTGAGAGATATTCTCCTTGGATAAACATAGAGGGATTTTTCTATTCAATTCATCAACTGGGGAAAGAAAGAGAAAAAAATCATTGACTTAAGATTGCAGCTGCCGAATGTAGAGAAGAGAACTGTTGCACGAATACACAAGGATCTCGTTGAGTATGAAAAATGGCCCGCGCGAATAGAAGGAAACATTTGCAGGACAACTCTCCCAACATAACTGCACACTGTGTTAACAGAGGGAGATGCTTGAATTTCAATATGTAAACTACAGAGAAGCCAACAATCACACACCGGCTGTTCCCCAGAGTGTTGCCATGTCAGAAAAATATTTGGTTTGATCCGAGTTTCAGCTTTTCTTCAGCAAACTTAGTAATGAAGCTACAACACATTAGTCATAAATTCAGACCAGATATGAGTCTATTAAGTCTATCAAATACCCATTAAGTTGTTGTGTAGCGTTGGGTTATAGCGAGACGTATCAGCCTCCATGCAGAGCTCATTTCAGTTTGTTTATGTGTTTCTGGATTGGCTACAGGGGGCAAAATAAGCACAAACACAAATGGCTGTACAACACAGTTTGGCAAATTCAGTTTGAAGAATTGCTTTGAACTTGTCATCTGATCCCAGTAAAGTCATATTTGGATGACACCACAGCAATTATAATGCATTTAACCTGTAAATATTATATATAAATATAAAAGCACAAAGTTGAGTAAATGCAAAATAATTACATAGCTAGCACTGTAATAAGCCACACTTTGTGCCTGTAAAGCATAGCAGGGAATTTATGCCCATTGCACAATAAAAATCACTATAAATAAAATCTAAAAGTACTAATTAAGCATTAATTGGTAGGTACAAGGAGAATTTTTTCTTTGCATCTATCACAAGGTTTAGGTATGTATATAAATATGTCTGTGTGTGTGTGTGTGTGTCAAAGTTAATAATGCACTTAAATCTATCAAGCCCATGAATCCACATACATCTATTTGAAGTTACTGTCCTAAATAAACATAAATGGCTGTAACAATTTCTGTGAGCCCAAAGACAGGCATTATGTCTTTGGGATTATCTATAGGTGCTTCAATGCATTTTTGTTTTTTTACATAAATGCTGTGCGGCGAAATTAACGGTGATAACTGTGAAAGGAAGTGTGATTAATAAACAACACGAGGCTAAAATAAAACCGCACACTCGAAGAAAAAGTAGATGTTCTTCAAAGGCTTTTCAAGGAATATCTACATTCATGTGCTGTTCATTATTCATTTGCAGTTCAAGAAAAAGCCAGAGAATTCATTTTATATTCTGTGGCTGCGATAAACCGTATTAATGGATTAGCTGTCGAGATACCATACTGTTTCTTAAGTTATTGCTGAAATATTCTTTCACATATTCTGTCAAACACCGGATTATATGACACAATAACTTGGACCTTGGTTAAAGTTTCCCATGATTGATATGCTTTGAAGAATATGATACCAGACCCCATACATGGATGTAATTAAACAAGGCCAAGTGATAGCAATAATGTATCATCCACTAGAGCTGAGGTCCCAGCTTCCTACAAACCAGTGTTACCAGAGACAAATGACTTACAGCAGTCACCACCGTCGCTTTTAACTTTGCATGGTGCAGACACAAAGAGAGAATTCCTCCTTAACAGTGGTGGCCTGGCCTAGACAAATGGACAGTCATAATCCCCCCCAACTGGTAGGGAATGTGGTTTATTAGAATATGATACAGTGGATGTGATTTTTTCTTTTTTAGCAGTTCTGATTTAGTTTCCAGCTGATTCATCACCACACACAAGTCATACGTGACAGCTTTTACTGTTTTGGGAGCAGCTTAGCCATCTTGGAGCTACTGCCTTCATAGTTGGGTAAGCTGTTTTTCACGGGGAGTCTGATATTTATTACAACTGCCTGCTTGGGACCCCCCTGTGAGAAGAAACCATAGTGTGTAGATATAAGTAGGGCACAGGATTCTGTGTAATTAAGTTGGTGGAAATGCACCGTGGATTTAACTAAATGTGCATTTTTGAGCATCCTAAATTAAGCCACTTATTCTGATATTTATTGGCAAACGCTGTTTATCTATTCTGTTACAGGAAACTCTGTTTGGGCCATGCATACAGGAACTGCTGACACGGAAAGATTTAGCTATTATTGCATATCATTACATGAATAAAATATGCATATGATTACATGAAAAAGTTTGTTCAATGATTCTTCAATTTGGGTTTGTTGGGATAGAAGGAGGAGGGGGCGCGCAGCAGGCTTTGTCAATACCTTGCAAAGTAATAAGCTGATGACCTGGGTTAATAATTAACACCAAAATTACAAAAAGCAGTTTGGTAATTTTTCAATCGAGAACTGTATAGCTTCATGGTTAACATAAGCTTTCAGACACTGAGAAAGAATAATAAGAACTACAATAATTGCACTTAGAACTTCTTTGTGGTTGCTTCTTTGTGCTCTGCATTGTCGTGCACGTTCTCCTGACTCTTGGGGCTTCAAAACACATTTCCTTTTTATCTCCTACGTTCTGGTCATTTTCTTGAAACAGTAAGGACCTGCGGTGGTAAGAAAATCATTTATGACTTCCTATGTCCTGGCCAGTCCTCCAGGGCTCCTGCACAGTGTCAGGGGAATGAAGATGAGCCCACCTCAGCAGACTCCTTTTTGCCTTTTTTTTTTTTTTTCGATAGACCTGCAGATGGGTTCTTGTGCACTCAGACCCCCAACGGGACCCTTTATCCTTGCTCTAAAAATGACCATCTGAGCTCCTCATCATAGACGGTTCAAGCGAGGCTGAGGCCTTTTTTCAACCCCTCATGTTTCTGTTGCCCAGAAACATTTCTGATTTACATGTACTGCCCAAAATTAAACATTATTCATCTGTTTTTTTAATGTGTCATCTTTGTCACTGAATCTGCGCTTGAAGTTTTGTGCAGGGAATTCACACACAAAAGATTTATGTTGTAATTACTTGAGCATAATTACCGAGGAAACAGTTAATCAGCATAAATTAACAAACCAAATAGTTTGAAACATGTACGCGAGGAATACACATACTATCCATTATTATGAAAAACATGAATCCAGGGTGCTCAAAAAAATTGTTTGAAATAAAATCGACATTACTCTTGGGAGCAGAAAGTTTCCAAAACAGTCAGTCCAATTACAAGCAGGAAGATATTTTCTTCTTTGTGTTGTTTGTGTTGTGTGCTTTGTTTCCTACAAGCATACTTTAAAAAAAGATTTGTAGCTACACAACATGAGCAGATCTTTTACTTCAGAATATAGTAGCAAGGATTGTAACCAAACCTTTAATTTATTCAGCTCATTAAACATTTATCTTTATAGTTTTTTTCTGTCCACATTTAAAAAAAACAAAGTACAACATGCAAAGGTTCTGTCCCGAGCCAAGTTCTTATTAAACGTGACTCACAACATCATGTGTCAAACAATACTTGCTATTGAAAGTCATCCACCATGTACCTAATTCCTATTTTGTGGAAAGGCTGAAGCCTGAAAGGCGAAAAGCACCTGCCAATCCATCACTGTGCTACCCTGCAGTAGACAGATCCACATTTGTGCTACAGGCAGTTTATTGTCTCCAGTTAACCTGAGCTGCATGTCTTTGGACTGTGGGGAGAAACTGGAGCACCTGGAGGAAATATGCACAGACACGGGGACAAATATGTGAACCTCTCTGCTATAAAGTGACAGTGGTACTAAACCCTGTGGCTTCCCCAGTGAAATCCAGGCTAATGCTGATATTTTACAGCAGCAGCTCCTCAGAGCACACTGAGATTCTGTGCTTATGCACAAATTATGGGATTTGTTAATGCCTGCCTAAAAGAAGGTGCAACCGTTAGCTGGGAAAGGAAGAGTAGGAGGCCACGTGTAAGGAAACATTCGGGGTGGAGCTCATTCATTAAAATCAAAAAACCCAAAAAGTGGCTTTTGGTTATATTTACTCTAACGGTGCATTGTATTATTGATAAGAAGGGAAGAGGGGGGCTTTACATAATAAGGGAGAAATATTTTGTCTGATGCTATGTTCTAATACATCACAATATGCTAGGATTACAACTGAATTCATCTTGAAGTAGACTTTTTGTCCTTCTTTTGCAGATTATAGAATGATCTTGTGAAAGGGATTAAGGATATTTGTAGACTATGATTAAACCCTGAATTTTAGATGCTCAGAAGGAGGTTGGGCCCAAAGAGGCTCGTGTTGGGAGTCAGTGCATTTTATAGAGAGAGCTTCTGTGACACTTTGTGAATTTTACATGCAAAACATATATATAACATATGGAAAAGTGACAACTACTTGTGGTAAATACAGGAAAGCACCCCGCCCCGCCCCGCCAGAAATAAGATAACCTTTATTAGTCCCACACGTGGGAAATTTGTTAAATTAAAGTTAAATAATATTAGTTCACATGAATTAGTATTTGATCATTTTGATGCTGGGTGTTAAACATTCCTTATTGAGGTTAAAGTTAGTAAATACTAATCAAACATGAAAACTAAGCACAGAATATTAACTTTAATCTCTGTACCTACACAGGAATTTTCCTTTAAGAATATTGAATGTGTAAGTGTGTTAGCTTTACAAATGCGGCTCAGCATAAGAATAGATTTCACTCAGCATAAATTCTCTTTCTAAATCACATATTGTATGAATATGTTTCCTTTAGATTACAGTTAACAAGCTCTGTGTGTGGCTGAGGTTACTGCTTATGTGCTCTGACAAGGTACTGTTTGCAGTTTCTCCCAAAGGAGGCTGAGCACTGTGGATTACAAGCAAGGCTAGCGTTTAGCTGCCACCCCAGACAACATGACTCATAAGCTCTAAAGAGCTGCCACATATGTCTGCATCATAAGTCCATTTGTGATATGACAACATGACCTTTGAATTGAGGCCCATCTGTTCTGCTTCAAATGTTTAGGAGAAGGGCTTTGTGTTTGCACTGACTCAAGTTTTAGAAAACGTACAAACAACCATCTTTAAAAAAAAGAAAAGATCTAATCCTCAGTGCAAGCTTTAACAAGCAGTAAATCCAAGAACACTGCGGTGTACTACATGTTCATTTTTCATCACATTTCATTTTGCTCTGCCTTCTTGGATTAAATATTTGATCATTTTCAGTGTAGTTGTGTTTGCACTGTATTTTTGTTCCAGAATAATTCTGAATTTGAAAGTCCTTGTTGTTCATTTTATATACATCTTGGTATTAATTTATGTAAAGCAATTTGTACGTACATTTTTTAACATCTTGAAAGATCTGCTTCAGATGTGTACTTACATTGTCTGTCTGAGAACTGCACTGTACGGTCCGATCATCTGTTGTATGTTGGATATTTTGCTGCTCTTGTTAATGAAGATAATTCTCTATAACATATCCTCATTTTTTAGGGTTGTAAATAAATTTATGGCAAGAATCGTTCATCTTCAGCATGGATTCTGTGTCCACTTACTTCTGATTGAAAATTGGAGTCAACTTTATTACGTTCATCAGCTCATCTTCGCTCCGTCAGGCTGCTGCTGCTAGGAAAGTATTAAGGTAATTAGGTTGCGTAAAAAGGCAAAGAAGAGCACGAGCTTCCTCCAAAAACCTCTGAGAGGAACTACAGAGTTGGAAGATTGCAAATGATTTGACTTTACAAGTCACTTGGCAAGTTTTTTAAAATGTTGTGTTTTGTACATTCATAATATTGTATTTATAACAACTGTATTTCTCACCCACATATTCTGTTCCACTAATTATTATTTTACTGTGACTTTAAAATTTGTTGTGTTGTTACATTTATGCAGATCTGTCTGTGAATTATTTAGTAATCCTTCAAAGACTTTAAAGATTAATCTCATTCTAAATAATCTACAAAATAGCTATTATAAGACCCAAGAGTGCGATGCACTGGAGCAACTGGGCACCTGAGCAAGCTTCAATTCAGACGGGACTTTCCTGTTAGTTTTCTGCCTGTGCGTGTGAACGTCCATCCAACTACACTCCTATACATACGATACATATCATAATTAGGTCTGTGGTGACTGTGCTGTATTATATAACTGGGCTAGGAAATGACCCTGCATGATCTTAAAAATGTTTTATGTTAATGACAAAACCAGAGTGTATCTGTAGTTTTTCATCACATCATAAAATTCCCATAGTGCAGGCAAATCAGAAACATGGTCGAACAAACATTATTGCATCACTTTATCTAAAATACCTTCAGAATAATAAGAACAATTTTTTTAAAAACTGCATCAATAGTCACTATTATTATTATCTTCACTCACTATTCATTTATACACGTCTCTCTTCCATCTCTGGCTCTCCTCCACACCGTGTCTTTGTCCTTTCTTCACCGGTCGCAGCAGATGGCCCCGCCCCTCCCTGAGCCTGGTTCTGCTAGATTTCTTCCTGTTAAAAGGGAGTTTTTGCTTCCCACTCTCGCCAAAGAATTTGCTCATAGGGGGCCATAACACCTCTACCTTAAAATATAAAGCGAGTTGAGGTAACGATTGTTGTGATTTGGCACCATATAAATAAAACAAATTAAACTAATTTGTCAATGATTCTATTTATTGAATAAGTGCAACCACAAACAAAACCAAGACACTTAAAAGAGAGGCATGGAACTGACAAACGCTAGGTGTTATATTGTGTTCAGTGTTTTTATAAACCTTAGAAAAATATGCAGCTGACAATAAAACATCTACAAATCCAAAGATTAAAATAAAAGTATTGTAAAAAAATCAAAATGCATAGAGGCAAACAGAGAAATTGTAAATAAACCAAGACCTTCAAAGCCGTAGTGACACCACTGCAGCAGTAGAAAGATTTTTTTTACCATCTGCCACAATTAGTCACCCGCACAAATACACAAAATATAAAAAAGGGTTACCTTAGCTGCACATAACACTCATGGCCTGCATCCAGCATGAGGAATTCTTTTATGACATGCTGTATACAAAAGTAATATGAAATATCAAACATTCAACTAGTTAATGCAATATTTAAATTACACCACACTCACAATCATAACACCAGAACCCTGAGAGAGACCGTGCAGCCCTGTAGTGCTATTCATCAGTGAAAGGAGGTGAGAAGCTTTGTGTGTTTGGCATTTATGCCTAATATGCTACAGACTTCATTCAAGGTGGACATAACAAACTACACCTTCTTGCAGGTTACATGGCTAGGTAACTAGTTACACATGGTTATGGTGTAATCAGTTATCGTGGGCTTAAACCAAGCAACAACCTCTGTGTGTCCACACATACACAGGCATTTTTTAAAGAGGGGGATTTGCCGGCCCTGAGACTGGCAATGTGCCCAGGGTGTACCATGCCTCCTGCACTATGATAGCTGGGATAGGCTCCAGCTTAACTGCAACGATGGATGGATGGATGGATGGATGGATGGATGGATGGATGGATGGATGGATGGATGGATGGGCTTTTTTTTTTTTTTTGCTTTTTTTTTTTTACAAAGCCACTTCCACATGCGCATTATTTTTGAAAAATATCTGGGGGAAAAATGCCATGCTGTCAAGAGACAGCATGGCAGGTGGTGATATAAGCCTAACCTTATTGAAATATTAGCCAATCAGAAGAGGGGGGGAAATGTTCCTGAATGTTCTGAAGCTCATTCCGATGTCTCAGTCTTTGTAGATAAAGACCCAGTAGCTGTTTGTGTACATGTGTACATTGTGTAAAATTGCAAATTGTAAGAATAACAGCAATAATTTGTTGTTTGTTTATATCTGATATTGCAGAAAAATGCCAAATGCAAACAATAATCAATAGCCTCATGTCAAAAAACAATAAAGGTACACAAAATCTTTGTTTTTCTTTTCCAAATGAAAAGGAAGGTCTTAATTCTGCAATGAGTTTTTCAGGAGCTCTTTTTTCAGTGACCTAAAATGCCATTTATGTGCAGAAAATGCATAGAAAAAGCTAGTGCTCCAATATACCTGTGTACATGTGGGCAGAATTGTTTTAGCTTATAATGTGCCCAACGTCACTGCATTACGCTTGTGTGCAAAAACGGTTTCTATCTATGTGGATCATTTTTTGCTCTGGAGGACTTACTCGTCCATCTGGACAGTGAAGTTAGGGTTTACCCTGCATTGATTAATAGATGTGTAGCTGATTTGTGTCTGCTAGACCTCACCTTTGCTAAATGGAGTCACTGAACTGGACCTCTTTGTGCTGTGGGTAGGGTGACCAAGTCCAGACAAACTAAATGTGGGGCAATATTTCCATGGGACTAAGTGGGATTAATTAGCAATCACTTAGCAAGCATTATTCATTGCTAAGTGAATATTGTAGGAATTAAAAGGAAGCTGAAGTTAGTGCTAATGGTCTCATGTGATAGTCTTTATATATGTGTGCTCTTCCTTGAGCTATATCCGATCATTTATCTGTGTCACCATATTTTCTCCCGTGTGAAACTGAAAAATAAGCCCACCCTTTGTGGTAGTTATCATCATGTTCAACAAAATCTTGTGACTTATGGGATAAAAAAGCATTCACTTCACATGTATTAAATAAAAGGCAAACTTCAGAAAAGTCTTTGTCTTGCAGAGCCAGTCAAAATGTAGAGCACTGTCTCAACATGTAGGACGGCGGGACGAGGGATAAAAATGTTGTGCAGTCCTGCATAAAGAGGGACATCTGGTTACACGTGTTGGTGACAAATAATGCAGCTTGCTGTGTGGTGCAGTCCAAAAAAACACTTTATTAATTATTAAATTAATTTGGTCAGCGTCTGTTTAAATCTGCTATAGAAATAAAATCACATGACTTGGATTACATCACACTGGCTATGTCCATCGTGTATACAGACTATAAATTCAACTGTGGACAGTGCCGGTGCTATCCTCCCATTAGCACGTCATTTTACACTAACTCCCTGAAAATGAAACTACCTTAAGATGCACGATCTGTGGCAGAATCAACAGAGCACTGTGTGCTTTTTTTCAAATGGATGGAGCAATAATAATAACAAGAAGAATATTTTTTTATATAAAAGACAAGACTGTGGGACAAGTGTAAAATTGCTTTCACCCCTTCTGTGCCAGCCAGCAGGCCAGGTCATCTGTGCAGTTCCATCGTGAGAATATTTTGTGGAAATCAACTTTAAAATGAGAGTGGGAAGGTTACATTTGTGTGAAGAGCAGAAAGACTGACTAAAACGAATACTAATTACAGTGCAAACAACTCATTATGCTGGAAAAAGTTGCTTTTTTCCTATATATATATAAATTTATATTTTTCTACAGTCCATCTTATGTTCCACATGCACCGTGGAAATCTGTGTGTTTTGACATCTGAAATGAAGACTACATATATTAAAGCTTCGCATTTCACTCATCACTCATATCAATCAAAGGTGTGAAAAAGTTTAAATATACAACACTGCAGACATGAGAAACTAGCTGTTGACATATCTCAGATAAATTAGACCCATAAACAAACAGTTCCATGGGAAATCATCTGTTAACTTAATGCGTTTGGTAAGAATGTATTTGTGTAGTTAGTGTCAGAGGGCACTCTGCTGTTAAATCAATCGGTGACCATCATTATTCTTAACTGTTTAAGGAAAGCAGTTTGTTCTCTGCCAGATATGCCTGTATTCTTCATCTATTACACAACTGCGGAAATAGTTTTGCAGTAAATGATCTCTCATTTACCTCCTCATTTCCTGATTTGATAGGACCCGTTTGAGCTTGACATTGCCATAAAGCCGTAGTTAAAATTCTCATTTAGAGCAGTAACTGTCTTCCAATAGTATGAAAAACGTCTTAACAACATGAAGATCAGCAAACAAATCTCCAAGGAGCACATCCTGCCATATCACTGGCTGTCAGTAAGACCCATCACAGTTTACTTATGTGTGGCATTTATCTGACTGAGGAAACGGATAAGAAAATAAGTCTTATGGGAACGAGTCCTTAGATAGGGTTAAGGAGCTGAAATAGTTTTGATTCCTCACTGGATAGTTTGTTTTCTGAAGAAATTTGACCCGAGCACGGGGGTCAGCAGCTTGTCACAATTACCCTTTAGATCCTTTTGGGTCCACACTGGGAAAAAATGGTCTCCGAGACCTCTGACTGATCATAAGTGTCACAGGAAGCGAAGAATCAAGTTGGCAAAACCTTTATCAGTCCATCAGCACCACTACATGACACGGGAAGACAGCCAGGCATTCTTCTCACAGGAGATCGGTTTCTTGGCTCAGCCTGTGTTTAAGTGGGTCCTGCCACTTCACTGTTGCTGATAGTAACCCATTTGGCAGCCAGGCATGACTCAGCTGTCTGGTGGTGGGCTTAGGTGGATGGAGTAAGCAAATCCAGTCATTGTGAACTTTATTGCAGTCATTTTAGGAATGTTATGTGAGCGCCTCATTCACCGTATAGTTTCAAAGAGATAAAACCCATCGCTCACTTAGATCCATTCTTTTCAAACAGGGATCAAAAGGTATGATTATTGGGAACGCTGCATACTCATAATATAAAAGGCTTCAGTGAAGGACGGTGCAACAGGGCTCTCTTGCTGCTGCAGGGAGCTGTCGCTGTCACTGTAGACAAAGTCTTTCATAAAACAAAACTGTCAGCGTAATCCCCCCAGATTCCCCTCGTGTATTTGCTCAAATCCTGCGTGTAGATTTCTAAAAATTGTAAATAAATGGATCCACTACAACATAAAGTGCAGAATATAGAAAGAAAAGTTGACCTGCCTTTTTATTTTATTTATCTAGCAAGAGCAAAATGCAATGCATATACTGTACCAAATATAGCTAAAAGAATCTGTACTCTGTAATGAGGCACAGAATTTTGAATTTTAATGGATAAAATTCCTACATATTAAATGCAACCAGAGTAAACATTTAAACAGAAGCACTGCTCTCTCAGATACCCGAGCATTACACCAAACCTGAATACACACCACTAGTGTTTTCACATATACAATGAAGAGCGGTTAATCAGATCATTTTGATATCACATAAGTCAGCATATATCATCTCTCAATCTGACACAAAAAGGATGAGTTTTGCTACCATACTTGTAATTTCTGCCCAGATATGTGCCAGTTTGTGGCTAACAAGCCGACTAGATATGAATAGCTTGCTAAAGTACAACTTGGTCATAGATAAAGCATATCATTCACTCTCTGACAGGATTATCAGTATGCGTAACATATCACTCGATTGTTGTTAATCAATTTAACCTCCTGAGACCCGAGCTCGTGTTTGGCATGCATTTTTAATTTCTCCTAGCTATTTAGGATTAGGTGGACCTGACAAGTATATAAAATAAACTTTCTCTTTGAACCCATTATAGTAAAGTCAGTGTTACTTAATAAAGTGTGAAACAGTAGTAGAAACATGTCTGCAGTTGTCTCATGCAAATCGCATGCATCCACGATCCATCCAACAAATACTGTAAAGGTAAAGAATGACTCAGATCATTCATATTATATTTTTATAGATCTCAGTGAATGAAAGTGTATTCATTCGACAGCGTGGAAATTAGTTGTATGCTTTTAGTTTTGTCCTTTTGATCTTTCACAGTAAATGTTGCTAATTATACAAAATAAATAAAGTCTTCTTGTCAAAATTTAGAATAACAGACGGGCTCAGCCCAACTTTCCTTTTAATATACATTTTCTTTATCTATCCTGTCACCAAATAAAAGATCTCTTTTATCTTATATTTATCTATTTATTCCTGCATTTGTTTTCAGGGAAACTGGAAAACTGAGCATGATCGTGCTCATGAAAGCAGACTTGCTGCTGTGTTGTGGTGTTTGCTGCATCTTCAGTGATATCTGTTACTTCTGAAACTCCACTCGCTCTCCAGAGGTGATCCAGTCTGCACATGTGCTACTGTGCACTCATCTAGCCTTCAGTGTTGAGAGGCTGTTATTTGTGACATAATCAGATCTGCTATAAACAGAACATTGCTCAACTCCACAGACGGAGCAGCATGAATGATTTGTTTTTCCATTTACCAGGAATTAGCTGGAGAAAATAATGACATGGATAATAGAAAAACTGAATGTGGCCAAGCTGTAAAACATACATGTGTATGTCCCACGATAAAAATAATGAAATGATCAAATTGTGTTAGATAGATTAAGGTGAGCATTAAGGTTCTGGTGAAGGCTGTATTTCACATGGATGCATTTTGAAGACAATAATGTCCTGAACTACTCGCTTGGTTTACACCCTCAATCTAGCAAAGAACATCTCATTTTAATTCCCACTTATTTTCAACCAGTGACCGCTAATCAATAGACTTTTTTGAATTTTTCCTGGAAGTGGCAGCAGTTTCCTTTGAGGATGCAGTTGAGGCATTCAGAAAATCAGCACAGTGTTTGCTTAACAATTTGTGGGCAGCCCCTGTTTATAAGCAACAGTGTGAGTAAAGCAGTACTGTTTGCCACTATGATTAGTTTGGTTCTGTGTAGGCTGCAGATTGGAGGATTATTGGTCCAGGGAGCGATGTTTAGAAAGTCAACCACAGCCACACAATACATGCAAATGTCTGCATAGCAAATAAGCAGCATAACACGAATGGTCAAATAAAGAACGGACATTGACTCGGATTGTGTGATCTTGCATGGGCGTGTCTCTGCTCCAGCTCTACTGCCATCCTCAATAAGCAGAGGTTTGGAGAGAGTCTGTACTGCAGGGGTAAACGTCATTCATTCATTCATTCATTCATTCATTCATTCATTCATCTTCAAGTGATCAAACAATGGAACCAGCCCAAAAATGAGCTTTGCTGTCACCCTAAAATTTCACGTTTAAACACACATGTTTAGAATAAACATTTAGAATTTCATGAAACTTGTGATGCTTAAAACTTGAGGTGTGTTTTTTCTGTATTTTCATGTAGGTATGGATTTGTTTATTTTTTTATTTATTTTTGCAGGCAAAGATTTTCCTTGCCTAGTCCGAAAACAATTAGTAAAAAGGAACAAGCGCATCATTGAGCAGTTATTCTAAGAGATACTTTTCATTAACTGGAAACATGAATGTAAAGTTGTTCATGTATTTCTTTGGATAAATCATAGCTAAATTAACTGACTTGAAAATGTCACAAATTATGATTTGTGCATTTAGCCCAAGGGTATTATGGAAATGTACATTTTGTTGTGATTTATATCCATACATTAATATTTAGAGTTTATGCATTTTTATGTGAGAAGTGGATGGTAAGGTTTGTGGTGGACATGCAGGCAGAGCAGCAAATAACTGAAAAAAGTGCAAAACAGGCAAATATCTGGGAGGGAAAAGTGTCAGTAAAAGCACCCTTCTTTTCTTAAATTTAACCAAATCACACCAAGAATTTTCTATCTGTGACTTATTTTGCATTTAGTTGCAGTTAAAGAAAATCTAGCTAAACGTTGCAAAGTTTAATTAATATTAAAGAAGTCATCTATTTTCCTTCATAAACAAATAGTAGTGGTCTAACGAAGCAGCGAGGAGGGGAATGTTTACCTATCTCAGCTTTAATTGAGGACAAAATCCATTAGTCCTTGTCCCGGCAGAACCAAGGTGCTATAATGTTCTGCTATTCTCATGACAAGTTTAGATCCAGGACCTCTAGATCTTAAACCAATATATGGCTTATTAATAGAATTTATGTGCCATATACCATCTTCTTGGATGGGGTGCCTAATTATCCCCCAAGCTGAATAATATTGGTGTGCTTTATTAATGTTCCACGGTATTGCCAGGGACAACCAATAAATACGGCACTGGGGATTCTGCCAAATGAAATGGGAATATTTCAGTCTTTTAATGAAGCACTGTCAATGCACACCACATATACCCTTATTTAAATATGCACATGATCCTTCAAAGACATATTATACAAAGGATGGGTAAGTGATGGTAGCTGACTTTCCTTTTACAACCGAAGAGCTGCTTTGAGCCACCTTGGGTCGCTCCTTATGAGAAAAACAACCTCACTGCATATAAGCGAGATTCGGGGCATGCTTTTTATTATCATGATATTGTTCAGCAGGCGCACGTAATGAGCACCTTGGTGCCTAATCCCATCGGAACCGGCGGGAAAGGTTTACATTACAGACGTGAACTTTTACCGCCGTGGGTCAGGAGATCAAGGTACCGGGCTTGATTTTTCTCACCTTTCATTGGAACATAATGGAAAATCAAACATCATTATCAGTACATCGAGCCATAAAAGACAAATGTGTGTGTTACTGCTTACATTCTGTTTTCCTCAGTGTTTTATGTCCTCCCTAAGGAGATGTTGAGGCCTGTGGCATATTGGCCATAAATCCCAAACTTAGTCTTTTTTTATCGCAGTGGGAGGTGGCTGTCTGGCTGAAGATTGACCATGTCTCAGGGCTGGATAGAGACCTATATGACAGGCCCCACTGAGGACTGAATGGACAGCAGTGCCTGATGAATGGCCTGCCTCTTTCTTAATCACAAAGCACTCACTACAAGTAAGACTTCAACAAAGGCAAGTGTGGTTGTACTGGGCAATTTCAGGGATCTCAGTGTGTCTTTGGTTACTTTTGTTTGGTTTATCTGTGTAAGACTTCTTTAATGAGTGGTGTTGCTTAGTCAATGGGCTTGTAATCCAGGCACTAGAGATCCTGAATTATCAAAGAAGCTAGTGGCACCAGGAACAGCCTTGCCTCTTGCAATCTATAACAACACTCGAGGAGGTCTTCGAGGAGAAGGTGGGAGAAAGGGAAATTTAGCAGATGGAGGTACAAAAGAACCAAAAAAGACATTTTTATTATTATTAATCTCTTTATCGCTACAGATTGTAGCAGGGTCCCTACTGTGGGTTTGTATGAGCCACTTAGTCACAGTCTATAGATCGCAGATCTAAGCAATGTATTGCTGTGGACACTGTTAGCAACAACATTTATTTTATCTGTATCAGTCAAGCGTACACTTAAAATATTTATCTTGCTGTCAGACCGGCTCTTTTCTAAAGGGAACTGAAGCCATTATATTGCCCTCTTCAAAGCCACCAGACGCCTTTGGTGTTTTAACACGTTCTAAGCTAACCCTTTAAACACCAAAGTTACACAATAACACAAACAAACTAACCATTTGAGGCAGCGGCAGACCAGCAGCTCCCTTGTTCTGTGAAGTAAAATGACTGTTTTCATCAAAGGAGCAGCGGTTTTCAGGAGAGCATAGATGTGTACGATCCCTATTGGAAAGCGAGGTAAAGTACTTGTATGCAAGTGATACTGCAAATTTGTAGGTGGAAATGGTTAAAATATATTTTCCTGCAAAGCAGTAATTGCTCAGCTTCTGTGCCAGTATCCTCTATAGTTTGAACCGACCCCACAAATCCAGTAAAAGCAAAAAACTAAAAATCTAAACCTGAAAGAACTAAAAGGATTGCTCTTCAAACCTTTTCTGTAAGCACGTTTTGTGTTAGACAATAATAAACATGTCACTAATAAAACCAGCAGCCTCTTTATGTCTGTCTGCGTGTCCTTCATCTGTCTCATCAGCATCATCTGATCTACTTCAGACTTGGTGGGTGTATTGCTGGGGACCTGAGTGTCAGTGTCAAGTTTGAAGTCGCTCTGATCAGAAGTGCTCCCATTTTTGAGGTCCTCTCCCAGTTGCTAAGCAATCAGTGGGCGGAGCCTGTCACTCATTTTGCTCAGCATAATCATCAGCGTCATCGTCATCTTAGGGTGAATGTGGGATGTCACGTGATGGTGTTCAGATAGGACCGTAGGCTCGCGTGTTTGATTTGTGACCTCACAGCTGTCACCGATTCAGATGGCTCATCTACCTTTGATGATGCAAACGTGCTTTTGACAGCTGCACTAATTTAAAAGGAATAAAAATTGTGTTTTCAAGAATTGGATTTGATGTAAAAATCCTTATGTTATTATACGCTCCATTTAACAAAATGCAAAATGTAAACCTTAATAGGAATAAAACAGCCTTGTGTCAGGGGAAAAAGATGACCCTAAATACATCTTTTAGTGGCTGCACGCTACTCACCATGGTGAGTAGAGAGAAGCAAAATTGTCCTTCAAAGGCCGTTATTATTTGAGCAAGTTATTGCAATGCACGGTGCACAGTGAGCCCAGAGCATGGGTTGCATTTGCTCTACACTCCACTGCAAAATGAGACTAGTCAAGCCCTAATGTAACCAGCAAAAGCTGGATAAAAATCTATACAAACTCAATTATGAATCAATTTGAGTTTGTGTCAGACAGTCTGGTGCCAACAGAGTGGATTTTTTATTAACTTATGGTCTGGGAAGAATGAAACACTTTTCATTTGTGTACTTCAGTATGTTGCTTCATGATTCAGAGGAAGGGTGTTCACACTTTGTCTTGGAGGGATCTGTGATGGGGTACCAGCGTGAGAGGCTCAGTGTCTTGTGGCTCGATTGTCGAATCGAAATATTTATTTTAAGCGTGTTACTTTCCTGCTTTTTACGGCGCGCTCGCATCACAAAGACGTGAGAGGAGAGTAAACCTCTCTTTTTGCAAAGCAGAAGGTAGCTCAACAGTTGATTGAGTAATTACGATTAAATCCCTCCCACATTGATTCCTATTACCACATTGCTGTGGTACATTTGAGTTCAGATGGATTTTTACCCTGCACCCCACTGTCCTGCTCTAGCATTTCAAACTAGGTCACAAGCTTGAATATTCATGATCCTCTATGACAACTCCCCGCTATTCCATGTCAAGACCTATGTTAATTCGCAGATTTGCACATTTGAACCTACTTGAAACTCTGTAACTACACTACCTCGAATTTTGAGCACTCTTAGAGCCAGTTTGACAACTGTAGCCTTTCAGAACAGAAAATATTGTTCTGTGCGAGACTTATTGAATAACATCCAGTGTTTGGTGTAGATTTAAGCAAGTTATTTATTTGCTTTTACTGGACATATGGCTGCCATTTTGGAGGGTGGCTCACTCTACAGCTGTGGTAGGCTGAGTTGTTATTGATTTGAACGAGATAGCCAGGTGGCCAATGAGATTTCCAGAGAAAGCTGTCACATTGCACGCAGATAGAGTTGGCTCCATTTCTCGTGTGTCAGTGTAGAAATGACAGACGATACTTGAATATTCTGAAATATAATGGTCAGCAGCTCCTCAGCACTGCAATCTATTACCAAACATCCATCACGGTGTTATCGTTAGCCAAATGCCAGCTCACTTATATTGTAATGCGTGTGTGTGTGCACATGGAGGGGCCATAGCATCCTCACATTCACAAAAACACACATAGGTCCCATTGGTTCCATTAAAAGTTGCCCTACAGTAGTTTGTCCTTTTCGGTCCCTAACTCACACACCTGCCACTTGCCAGGAATACCTGGCCTGTCCCTTAAGGTCAAGCACTAAAGAACTGCCTAACAGGAATGACAGCATTTTCCCCTGACATTTATACCCAGTGTGTGATGACCTCTCATTAGTAAGAAAGTGGGTCATATAGGATCTAGGTAGTTATCAATTCTTGACTGAGAAACGGAAGCTGTGTATACTTCATCTTGGGAAATAAAACAACCCTCTTGGTAGTCATTTACTACTTTCCTGCCAAGAGCAGCATCATTAATTGGAAATGGAGTGGAATGCTTGGCATGGTCCTTTTCTAACAAGTTGACTGAGAACTGAAGCTTTCGCAGCCAAACTGTGGGTGCGTTCAGCACACAACCAGCAGGGAGGAAAGCAAATGTGATGGGAGTGTGCCATGTAGATAAAAAAAATGGGGAACATTTTATATAGGAAAGGTGTTTTAATTCTACCTACGGTAGCTAACTCGTGTTGTTGTTTTTTTCCTTTCTGATCTTTTCCTTTGTCTTCGCCGTTTTTCTGCTTCTCTTTTTCCCAGTCGTTCAAAATTACAACTGCCCTGTTGATGTATCTTGAAGATGATTATCCTCTGAGATTGGGCTTCTGTAGCTGAACACGCCCAGGGGAGCCTCATCACCCCCGCTGTAATAGACAAGAACAAAAGGAGTGAAGAGGGAAGGAGAGGAGAGAGGCAAGAATTCCACTGAGCTACAACAAAGAAAACAGTCAAATCTTTACCACCACCACCCCCACCCCACCCATCCCAGCACACCATCTACATCAGCCATTCAACCTGCTTGGTGTGAAGATAGCTCGATCCTCATCTTATCCGGGGAGAGAGATATTCTGAGGCATATTGATCATAGTCTCCTTACAGCTGTCATTAATTCAGACAACTCGGAGCTTAATGAGAAGTTTTATTTCTACCTCTCAGTTGCTTTGTTACTCGCTGGCGTTAGATGTCCTTCCCCCACCCCAAGCCACCCGCCCACCTACCCCCACTTAGTGTGACATAGATGCTGCCCCTCCCCATCTCCCACACAACCACCACCACCAAATCCAACATTTAAAGATTTATCTCTTAAATGAGAACCTTTGGTAAACAGGCTAATCTGTTTGGCAGCACTCACGGTCATGGCTGAATAAAACATTTGACAACACTAAGCTCCTGAATCTTCCTATCTCTCCCTGGCAAAAGGCCTCTCTCTGCCTCCCTTCAGGGTTCCTTCATTGTTAATCCTACCGATCGCATTCTTCTAGCTTTTTGCTGTGCTGCAGGGGTGTGGCCGGACTTTTGTCTCGTCTGACAGAGAGTTCATTATGTGATTGGCGAGGAGCTAATGCAATAACGCTCATCACGTGCCGCTACCGGGGCCAAGTCCAGCCATTCATGCAGCACTCTGTTCCTCTTCCTCTCCTACTCTTTCACTGTCTAGTGAAGGCAGCCTGCCACCTCTCCTGTGGTGACAGGTTCCCTCTGAGGTATTTAACCACTTGTCTTGCAAAACCCCTTTTAATTGAAATTACCTATTGGCTGATAAGCTTCTTGAGTCTTATCAGGGAGGAGATATAGTGGTTAGGGTCTTTCATGCTGGAAGGTTTTGCTGAACCTTGTTCCCCTTCTCATTGTAGTCCTCTCTCTTCGGTTCTCACCTCTGGTCTGTCTCTTTTTTCTTTTTTTTGCTGAATTGATGTTGGCTGTTTGTTTTTGTTTCTTTCCACCTGTCGGTCACTGTGTTTGCTGGTTTTTATTCCAATTCCATCCTCTTTTTTTCAGGTTTGAAAGTTGCACAGTCAAGCGCATTGCTCTGTCGTGTTACTGTGTGATCCACAAGTGTTTTTTGCTTTTAACTGAAATGCACAGACTATTTAACAAAGCCGGCGCTGTTTGGACCAGCGTCACTTTCTCGGTTTGCTTTCAGACGCGATAGATTTTCAATGCACAGACTCCTAATTTATCATTCAACTGGTTCAGGCACATTACCTCAAATGCAGAAGTACCATAATTAGGTCAGCAACAACTGTTATTTAAATTCTGTCACAATCAAAGCTTGACAGCTTCCCTCCCATAGGCACTGCTTACACACATCAGCACAGAGAGACATCTTTGTGAGACAGCAGAATAAGCAGCGGCTGAATATTTCTTTTTTTTTTTAAAAGTGACAGGGGGAATTTGGTGATGACATCATTTTGTGTTAAACAACTCATCCGTTTTTTCAGTCGGGTTCTGCCTGGCTAACACCGTCTCTAAAGAATGATCTTCTTGGATTGGGTACCTTGAAGCATGTAGATTCTTTTGTGTAACACTGAAAGAAGAATGATGTTATCAAGTCAGAGACTTCTACAGTGCATTGGTTTGCCAATAGAAATGCACATTAGCTTGGTTCAATATCGCCTCTTTCCAGTTGCAGCACAGCACACTGCATTTTTGAATGGGCTCCAACTCAGCAGGTTAAATTCAATATGAAATGCAATGAGCATAAAGCTAGGCAAACAACCACAAACCTATTCTTATTTTTCCAAAGGTGACATGAATGCATGCACAGTAGGATGAGCTTATGAGTATGCACAGCTCAAAAGATTGCTTGTATGTTTAACAAAGCACATTGCATCTACCTGAAAGCATACAGTCAGGGATTTTTTTGTTTGATATTCAAATCTTGTGAGGTAGTAAATAAACTTCAGCCTCTGCCCTACTGAATATAATTTGAAGGCTATGGCCTGCCGAATATAATTTGATGAGCACTTACTATGCTGAAACCCACATCACTCTTCAGGCCATGACACAAATGAGTAATTCAGTGGTCATTTATAATGAAGAGGCTGTTTTTAACACAACTCTTCGTATGAACAAATCAATGTGACACCAGTGTTACATCTGAATTATTCATAGGCGGTTATTAGGCCCTTTCATTTACATGTACTAATTGGAACGACTGCTTCATACATGCCCGTATAATAATAGTTATGCTTATGCTGTCAAGTGCATATAATGGCCAACAGAGCTCTCGCATGTTGTGTTTTTATCTGTATGTGCTTAACGATATGATTAGCGGAGAGCGTTTGATTCACATTAGCGCGTGCCAAGTATCAGCAATAAATGAGGTTTTTTTCCAGTTTTAGTTTCTTTCACAACATTTCACATGGATTGAATTCAGTGTTCGTTAAGTAAGCCTTGCAACTACTTCTGCAGCAGATGAAGTTCGAGTGAGAGAATGCTTTAAAAAATTACAATGTAGTAAAACGTATTTTAACAAGCTTTAGTTTTCACACAACTTTTACATTCTATGTGAAAGAAAAAGACAACAAATGAGAACAGTCTTAAACTTTTTTTCCTCCAGCCAAAGATTGATTAAATGTTTTCATGGTTATGTTTCAGTACTCAGCACTTGGTTAAGGATTGGAAAATTCTGTGACCCTGATTTAATATGAAAAATAATAATAGCAGCTTCAAGTACAGTGCAAAACGTGCACTTTATTACCATTTAACAAAAGAAAAACATCATCAACATAATCCAGATGTAAATCAAAGTGCATTTGTCACCTTACAGCAACCAAATCCCACAAGATGTGACTCATCAGCATTAAAGTCTTCCTCTTTTCTTCTTGTCTATGTGACAAGAGTTTATCTTCAGGGTTTTCTGCCGCAAATGACTTTTTGGCATTAAGCTTAACAAAGTCAGGTAAGTATAGACTCGGAAGGTCAGTTTATTGATGAGGGTGGGAGTTTCTATAAATCTCGGTGTATATTAGGGCATAACGTGTCATTATTTGTACTAAAATCTGAGCTGTGATCAAAAAAATGCAGAAACTCAAAAAGACAATTTCCTGTTTTGAAGTTAACCAGTTTTTCCTTCAAGGTTGTTTTTTGGTGCCCGTGGCTGCTATTTTTAAATTGTTCATTGGAAGTCCCTTTCTTTCGCTAGCTGAAACTGACATTGCAAATTCCACAACATGAAAAAAGTACTGAGCCATCTACACATTGCACCTAGAGGAGCTGCTCAACCGTGGAGACCAATGACTAGTTTACAGTGCACAGTTTTTGTGCTAATGTTAACGCCAGAGGAGGTTTGTAGCTCTGCGGTTATTGATTCAGCAGAGTGTTGGCGACTGTTCGCCTCGGCACTCGGGAACCCCGCTCTGCAACATTACATGCTCTGCCACTTCCTGGGTGAGACACTGTGGTTCCTAAATGCTTCCGCTTTCCAATAATACAACTTACAGTTGATTGTGGAATATCTAGAAAAAAAAACTTCACAAACGGATTTGTTGAAGTCCGATTCACTGAGAGCGACTCATTCTTTTACAAATGCTTGTAAAGGCAGACTGTGCTTTATACCTCTGTGGCAATAACAGTGAAAGACTTGAATTCAAAAACTAAGAGGTGTGTCACAATGCTTTTATCCATCTAGTGTACAGTAGCTTAGGCTATAAAGGCTGTGGTGTGTGGTACACTTCCTGTTAGATCCTTGTTCCTAAAAAATATCCACATGAACAAAAGTCCACCAACTATAATATACAGAGGACGCAGTAGCTTTGTCCTTTGAGTGCATGAAAAGATGCCCTGAGAGAAATCTGGCAAATTCGAGATAGACCAGTTCTGCTAACTTTTTTTTTATCACTGTGGATCTCGTTTTAAGTGTGTCTCAGTAAACCCTGAAGGCAAACCTCTCCCAAACTACCTCTGGTGAAAAACTCCAAAGTAAATACTACTGTTATTCCATTTTCTATTCCACTGTGTTTCATGAGAAAATATTGGAGGTTTTATTCCACTACATTAATCTGAACTTAAAATATAACTAATATTCTTCAGGATCAAAGAGGTCAAACTGCTAAACATTTCTCACAAAAAGCAAACATTAAAAAACTCAGACACAGATTTGTATACAAGAACTTGGTTTTTCTTTCCTCCCGCCCCATTAATCCTTTCATGACTTAGATGACAGACATATCTCATGACCTCTTGAGGAGGGAACGACCCCTACGTGAGAAACCACTGATCCCAGCTATGCGGTTGGATTGCTGAAGCCTCACTACAGTAAGGTACATACATATTGATGCATCTGTAAATATCTCATCTTCCATATGGAAAAAAAAGACACAGAAGCCATTTTTCAGTGTCTGTATTGCTTTTGAACCTTTGCAAACATTTGCTAATGATTTCCTTTTGTTTTTCCTTTGTTATTGCTCCTCCAGTAAGGGGCTGGAGTCCTTTATCCACAACTAAATATAACCCAGCATAGCTGTGTAATGGAGGAAGTGTAACCAACAAGCTAAATGGAAGCCTTGGGTAGTCATATTTGAAATTTATTCAGGAATGTTTCAAGGAAAATAATACAGCTCGGGAGTTCAGGTGGTAAAGTAAGCAGACTAAAAAGCTTAGTAAACACAGGGAAAAGAAGGAATGTCCTGCAGATGGAGGAAGGGTGGAAAAAGGCCAGCACTCTGGACAGGCGTGACCTGAGACACACCATGTGGAGGTAGAAAGGCCCACTGGAGCCACCTGAGCCTTGACGCTGTCTGAAACAGGAGTGCTTCGTTGACAAACCATCACTTGCAAACCCTGACAGGGCTTTCAGCAGACCTTACTGGCTCTTCTCCCCTCACCAACCGCTTGACACACAGCCCCCAAACCCTACCCTCCAGTGCATGTCAGCACTGTTATTAGAGTAATTGCCGATTACACACACAATTTTCTCACCTACGTCTGCCAGAGACATGTCAATCGACAAGTAGGTTTTCTTAAATTTGTAACAATTGTTAGGAATCTTGACTTTCTGCTTCTCTAACAGAGTATGTCTTTGTCAAGTCATGTGGATTTCCTTCTCTCTTTTTTAGGATTGAAGATGTTGTGATTAAAGCAGTCGAATGTATAATATTTATAATATTTGCACCCTTCCTTGTCTTATAGAGGAAAGGATTACATGAGTCATGGCTGGCCGGACGTCACAGGCGCAGGGTGGAAACTTGAATGCTTTTGTTTTGAGGCCTGACGATGGATAAGTGGACAATGTGTTACAGACAGGTAGCTGTGAAAAATTGCACTTGTTATGCCTGTAGACAGTCTGCTATCTGTGGAATTCAAAATACTGAAATTCCTTCAAAGTAGTTTGACAGTCTGTCCTCAGTGGAAGTAACAAAAGCATGTATTGGGTTCATTCTTTATTTTTTCTGTTTGAAGCGTTAATATTTTAACTGTCAGGGAATTAGCACAATAACACCTGGTTACGGTTTTATTTCTATGTTAAGTTGAATGCTTTCTACCTGAAACATTTTTAAAACGTGTACAGCCGAGCTTTCATTGAGTTTTACAGTTTGTTCATTGGGAAAAAAGTCAGAGCTGAAGATTTCCTGTCCAATAAAATTAAAATAATGGAGTCATTTTGATTTGTAGGATTCTGCAGAGACCCTTATGTTAAATAAGAAAGGACGTATTTTGTGCACATTGCTGATGAACACAAACCAAATCCAGAGGTGGCAAAAATACAGACTTTCTTTACTCAAGTCAAAGTACAAATACCAGGGTAAAAAAATGCTCCAGTAAAAGTGCTGAAGCAACTTTTTTACTCAAGCAAAACTGAAAAATTACAAAGATAATTGAACCTTTTGCTTTATTAATGTTATAATAAAATGATATTAACAGAAATTATTAACAGAATTTAAATACTATTAAATACTATTAAATTCTAATTCTAATGAATGTGCTCAGTTTGAATCTAACCTAAATCTGACCGTGAGCACCGCGGTCACTGTGCACCGGACCAACACAGCGCTTTACTGTGAACTCTCCACATTAGTGCAAACTAACCTGTTTATACTGGACAAAACCACCCAGTGTTCTCATGCAACATTTGAATAATACAAAATTAATCTAAGTTCATCATGAGTGCAAAAAAGTATTCGTTTCACAGAGAAATGTTACGAAATGTTGTTTTCCGTATTATTTTTTGCTTCTTATCAAATTTTCTGTTACTTTTCTTTCTTTTGTTTCTTCATTGCAGGATGTAGGAAAACACCACCATAGGATGCAGAGGGGTCGTCATGAAATACAGAAAATAAAGAATACACACAAACACATGCTAGTGTGTTTGTGTGGAACAAAGACACAAAGTTCACAACATCAACCGCGAGGGGACCATCACAAACACATTCCTAACATACATAATCAGACACTTAAATGACCATCACCCTGCTGAATATAGATAATCGAAATAAGCTAACAAAGGTTAAGTGATTAAAGTCAGAGCCAACCACAAGCCAGCAGCCTCAGTCTGAATCTTGGAGTGAGCAGTGAGAGGATGAAAGTTTTGGAGACGACTGAAAGAAAAGGGTCAACGTCCTGTTAATATAGTGGAAAATTGTGTAATGTGTAATATGTCAGGTAAAGTTGGGTGTACAGCAATTTATTTTTATTTAATCCACTACTAGTAATACTAGTCTCCAGTCTAGTGCACTCTAGTGTTACTCTCCATATATATATGATGTCAGTCATATACAATATAATGGTGCAGTCTTTATACTGCTAATACAACTTCTTTGCAAGCTGTACAGCGTGCTAATGCTCAGCTGATCAAGAACCCAGAGTGACATGAAAGCTGAGTTAACGCTGACCTCAGCCCAGCAGCCAGAACCTGAACTTCAACAGGTAACAAACTGATGAGCTGTCGGCTGCAGCCTCCATCTCTACCTGTTCATGTTTCTATGGTAGAATCACCATGGCGATCGGTTTAAAGTCTCTTAGTGCCAGTTTTGCGCTTTCAGCTTTGTGTTCATGTCCAACTACTAAAGATAGAAAGACCATATATGTGTCCTCATTAGGATAGGGATTTGTGTTGGTGCGTGGGGCTGTAGCCTACAGGTTTACATTATTAACTGGTAATTATAAGACAATTTGCTTTGTGTTACGACAGTAATGTAACAAGTAGTGCGACTAATTACTTCCTCCTGGGAGTAATGAAGTAATGTACTGGATTACTTTTAAGTGTGTAGCATGTATAATAAGTACCTTAGCACAAACATTTGACCACACAGCATGGGATTCATTTGCACAAAGCCAAAGTGGAGCCAGTCAGAATCTGTAAGAGAATCAATAGGGAATCAATCGATAAGTGATATCGATTAATGGAATCGTGTATGTAATATTTTTTGAGATTTGTCTTGTATCATTTTTGGTACAGGACAGTAAATCAAAGATCCACGAAGCTTGGCCAACTTGATGTAAAACTGCTGCACCTATGGAGTTAATGCAGAGGCTCCTTAGACTCCTCAGTCTATCAGTTTGATTAGCTCATCGAAGGGCAAGCATAATCAAACTGATGAATATTTCAGTTCTTATTTGAGGATTTAAATCAGCTCCTTTTTAAAAATGCATGATTTCACAAAAGTTCCACGATAACAATGTTAACAGATTCAAAGAAATGTTCACCTTTGCAATTAAACCCGAGAAATGTTAAAGGGAAGGCATGCTGTTCTGGCCTTTGATATTCAGACTGCGTTTCCACTTCCTTATAATATTGATTTCGGGTAATCACACTGAATTTTCTTCAAATGTTCTATTTATGGCTTTTTGTGAACACCATTTGAGGCTAGATTGCTCATACTTTTGCGCTCGGGTGTGCGGTGAGGGCAAAAACCAAAAGAAGCGATGAAGAGAGAGGAACAAACGTGTTGTTTGAGGTGAGCGCTCTTCCATCAGCGCGAGGTGATGAGTTTATGCATCCTCACTCCCCACAGACCCTGAGGCCATGACCTCACATCCATCCCCTTACGCTCGCATTCATTTCACTTTCATAAGCACCAATAATGACTTTGCTCCAATGAAAGGGAAAGAGGGGAGGCTGAAACACTTGTTGGGAAGAAGTGGAATCTTCTTCCTGAAATGGCAATTGGTTGTGCTCTTAGAGACTGCGGCAAGCAGATATAAAGCTATTACCAAGGTCACATAGGAGAAGAACAACAATAATTTTCAGCCTCTTGTGAAGAAACGCTGCTTCATGCAGCTGGCACTCAAACAGATTGACACACGCCTAAACGTATACATGCATGCATAGCGACTAATCGCTCGTGCTCGCACAGTGGCGGATGGACCGATGGCTTGGCGCATTGTAATATGCTCGGGAGTCTGTACAGGGATTAGCAGCTCATTTCAGTGGCTGCACAGTTGGCCCTGACAGTCCCCCAGAGGAGGGAAACAGCTGTGTGGGAAGTGCGTGTGTGTGAGTGTGCACGCGTGCCTTCGTGTCTGTGTACGAGGGTTGGATTGGCAAGGGGTTGAGTGGGGGGGATCAGTCTAGAGAGTGGGTAGAAGGGGGCGTGCGCTTATCTGACACCAAGGGGCAAATTTGAGATGGTCCAATACCAGCTTAACCAATACACACCAGTGCACCTAACTGAAACGGCAGCTGACTGAAATGGCTCTCGCCTCTCAGGAGAGGTCTTATCACATTGCTCCTCACTTTAAACAAACTACAAGTTTGAGGGGATTTAGAAAGGCTTCAGCATGGGAATATGAGGAAGCACGAAGGCATGTGGTGGAGAACATTTGCGATTACTTAAAAAAAACAAAAAGAGCGATCCAGTTTTGTTTTAAAGTAAGTTAGAAAAGAAAGAGCACACACAATGGTCTCGCTCTCTGTCTCTTTTTTTAAATAACATAGTCAGACGCACAAGGCCCCTTAATTTGTTTTGACAATTACATGTGAAACCCCTGAGTTTAATTATTTTTTTACAGGACTAACCGCTCTGCCGGCTTCTGGTGATTGGATCCAGGTCGAACTCGGGAAAATATGAGACAGATCTTGAGTGAAGAGAGGTCATGTGAAGACGTGCAGTGGGGATCTCACACGCCAGATCTCACCTGGGAAGAAGCAGAGGGTATCCGCTAAACACAAATAAATATTTAAGTGGAAGTTAGCTCCTCTGTCATCTGGAGACTCGGTTTCTTTACTCATGCTTCCGAGGTGACAAGGTGTGAATTCTTTGATTTGGTGACCTGAACCTGAGCCTCTCTGGCTCTTCCAGCACCCACTCTCTCTGTTTATGTAGCCTCTTTTTCACTCTTTGCTTTCCACGTCTCATCCTTTCAACCGTACGTGAGAGGCTAGAATAAAACAGAAGTTTACACTTAAACTTGCCAGCGTGTTTTTAACTGTCATTGTTGCCAGTAGTATAAACGCTGTGTTGAAGTAACTTTGTTGTTACAGGTTAAGATTTCATGACTGCTGGTGGGCTCGCTTCCGGAATCCTAAAACGTCAGCTGTCAGCTCCAAAACAAACACTGCCGACTCCAACGAAAGGGAAAAGGAAACACAGAACAAATCAAGAGTTCTCTACTCCAAGAAAGCGCTAGCAGAGTAATACAGTATGACATGACTCGAGGACTCATTTCTCTGGTTGTTTCCCAGGCAATCCCAGTGCTTCAGAGTGGAGAACTTAAAAAAGAAAAAGATCTTGTCCAACTGATGTCACAGCTAGTAATTTTTCAGACAAAGGAACTTTTAACCGTGTTGTATCCATTCTATTATATCGAGCGCCATGAACTGTTGTGGCATTTACATGAGAAATGGGACTGGTGGTGAGCTTAGGCTCCATCTCACAGTTAGCCATCTTTCTAATCCAATCTACTGCAATGGTGCTGGCACCTCACTACTAGGGCTGCAGCAGCAGGGGACTGCTTTGTTAGGAGAGGAAGGGTGTTATAGTTTTGAGACCCCAAACTTTAGAGAGGTCACTGGCTTTGCTTTTCTGGCTTCCTCTTACTGTGGCGACATGCGGCATCAGATGAACTGTCACTGTGTATTCAAAGGCAACTCTTACTTTGAGCCAGATGAGGTATCCGCACGGAGAATGGGACAAATAAATAAAATATTCCATTTTGTTTGAGCAGGCTTTCCTCCATTGATGGTCGTCGTGTTATTTCGGTGCCTGTGAACAAGGACACACAAGTGGAAGTCTATTCAAATAAGACCTTCCTATGTCCTCACACTCATTTCCAGACACAGAATGGACAGAAAACACATAAATATTTACTAAGCTCTCAGAGACAAAGATGCAATTGCTTTTACTCAGGCCTCCCCCTGTTGTCGACTCTCCCCCCACTCCGCAGAACATCCTCAACTGAGGTTTCAATGTTTGGGTGCTGGAGAGGTTTGAGAAGCACCCTGGCCTCATTGTTCAAAACACAACAGCTGTGACTTAATGAGTCCATTCCAGTGATCACCCTTTGCCCAAGTCTGAGCCGCTTGCACCGCCGCCTCCACATTGACCACATGACCATTGTCGCCGGGGTATTCACTGGGTTTTAATGGTAAGACACACAAGAATGCAGCGGTGGCTGAGCCTTTGCCACCTCAGAGAGATGGTGGGAAAGCTCCTGAGCTCAATTCTAGCGGCTTATGTTTACCATGGCAAAGCGGTGACCTATAGGATCACTCTAGTAATTTGTGGAGAACCTCCCGCACACACAGACATATTTACTAATCTTTCTTCTTCTCTTTATCCTCAGAAGATTCGCAAACGCTGTGAAACTGTTGGCTTCATTTTGAGAGCCAGCAGCATCTGAAGCCCAATGCTTCTTTAACGTGGACACAATAATGAGGATGAACTTCTTAGCTGTTTTCCTGTCAACAGCATATCATTAGCCACATAAATGCGCTAGCTTCTAACTGAAACCGGCTTCTCTGTGATCTCTGCGGCAGCAGTTTGAGTGGAGCTGAATGAAACGTGATGCAGAACAAACCTGCAGTCTGGCAAGGGATGTTAGGATGTTGCCATAGCTATGGAGATGAAATCCACAAGTAGTTGTTTAATTAAATCCCGTCCCTTTTGTAGATTTGACAGTGAATAGTGTGACAACAATAGGGGCATAATATTAAAAGTCTATCATTAGACACTTCTTGTGGAGCCATGCAAGTAAATTCATTTCACTTCCACAATGAAGTGATTTGACTGAGACTGCTGGAAACAAGCGTTTTAGGAATAAATTATTCACACAGATGTGGCTCATAACAGGATTGTAAAATGGCCTTACATGACCATAAACCCTTCCCACTGTCTTTTATTCCTCCCATTCACTTCAGCAGAGTTTTACTTATGTTACAAGGCTAATGGCGTCGAATGGTCGCTATGAGTTTATCCTTGAGGAGGAAAAAGAGCGGCTGTCAGCTCGCTGCATATGCATAGAGAGTGGAACGCCTCGTTCTTAAGGGCGACAGAAACAAGGCTGTATTAAGACTGGGAGCAAAGACAATGCTGAAGAGCCTGGAGTTACACACCCTTAACCCCAGGAATAACACAGCACGGAGCTGTCATTTGAGTCAGGTATCATTATCGCAGCAGGTCTGCGTTCTTAGTGGAGGCTGACAGCTTTATGATTTGATTCACTAGTGCTGTGAAGTAATTAAAAAGGAGGGTTGCATTAGAAAGTCTTGAATATAAAAAGTCGACACCTGAAATGGCATTATTCATGTCTCCATTCAGGAAATCTATATGGAGCACGTCAATAATCAGTCTGCATTTGCTGAAAAATAGCAAATATATTACACAAACAGCACGCCAACCAGCACACATAATTACCTTTTAAAGATGTTTTAATTAACATTACCCATTGCGTATCACACCCCCGTTATCGGAGAGAACTGAATTCCTGTCATGTGTTCTCCATACATACTGAGACAGATAACTCACAGAAAAGTCTGTGTGTGTTTGACCCTGGATGTGACCCTTAGGGGCAAAAAAAACGTGTCGAAAAGCAGCTGGGCCAAATTCCTGATAACCTTTCTACCCCTGAGGTTCCACTGGGGATGCATTTGTTCCTGTGCCTTCCACTCATCTCCTGGACATGCAAAGTGAATGACATGATATTAAAGCACTTCCTCATCAAGATTGAACGCCGTACATTCCTTTTTTGCCTGCAAGCAGTCAATTATTTGACAAGTACACATAATGAACAATGCAAGACTAGTCGGAATTTAATCAAAAGGCAGAGACAGGGGCCCAGTGCAGATGGGAAATGATTAACACAGTTAATCAAATATCCCAGCGTTAGGTTAAACATGGCAAGCCTATCCCATCGTCTGAAATATGGATGGGATCCATTGCACATTTCCATTTTTCCATTTCCTCTTGCCTGTGGAACATTTATTGCATTTATTATGCTGACCCCTATTTATTCTGCTTCTTTCGTGAGAAGTATTTATGTTAGTCCTGACATCACTGACTAATTTCTCCTCTTTGGCGAACCCTAATGCAGACAAATTCGAGGTGGCTTAAAAGGAAGCGGTATGAAGTAGCATTTTTCTGAAGGTTACTTCTGTGAGGTTTGCTATTGAGAACATTTCTGAAAAAAAACACACCCACACAGAGTTTGTAACACAGGCTCACAAGAGAAAATTCAATGCATGAGGCAGGTCAAAGCACAATAGGTAAGAGGCTGTACAGATGCTGAGACCTTTAGCTTTTCCTTTTGCATCAGATAGACAGAAACTCATAATTATGAAAAGAAAAAATGGGGTTAATTTTATCTCATGTGCCACAGAGCTATTGTGTTAAAGTCTACAGGCACAATCTGTATTTAACTTTCACTATCCTTCATATTAGCATTCCACACTGACATATTACATTGATATTGATATATTAACATTTTATAGGCATATAATAATTTGATAGATGACACACACAAAAAAACAAGAGCAGTCTTGACCAACTACAACTGTAATCAGCCATTAGTGGGTCTGTGATGATAATGATGATGTGTTGTTGTTTGCCAGTGCATAAAAGGAAAAAAACCCAACATTTCCATGCAGACTGTCATTTCCCAACAGTCTCGTGTGTGCTGTAATGGAACTTTTATTTTTAAAATCTTTGAAATATCTCTTTATTTGTGCAAACACGCAGAAAGTCTGGAACAACCGCTATTGTTCTTTTCCCACTTTACCATGCAACAATAATTTACCATGATTACAAAGTATCTCTTGAGAAATTGGGACAGAACAATTTAGTTCATTGTCCTCGGAAATTAGAGTTGCCTTTCCTCGTCTTTTCCCCCCATTGGATTCATCTGTTCTTCAGTGTGCCAGGATGAACACACCACTAATCAAGCAAACTATTTGATCGGCTTGGAAAGATTTCATTCGGACTAATTTGGCTTAATAAACAGTCGTGTCGAATGGCTGCGACTGGTGCCGTTCCAGACCTATTAGGGGACGTGTATTAAAGGATACGATTTTGTTACATTTACATACGACCTTGCGCATTTGCACACAGCATGTGTTTCTTGAAGCGTGTGACTGGGAGCCCACCTTTAAAAAGTAATCAGCCCTCAAGAGCAATTTGTTTAGTCATATGTGCAAGTTTTGACAAATTGAAAAACCTTCGACACTGGTTGTTGACTTAGTAATAAGTTTAAGCATCTGAGGCAATAGGCAGCATAAATTTGGCCATCTTTTTATGCCTTGGTGAGCAGCCTCTGTATTTAGAACAGTAATGTTTTATGGAAATAAGCTATATGTATTTAAAACTTATAATTGTGTTCCTTTATACTGGCACAAAGCAGTTACTTTTAAATTAGCTGAATTAATAAGAATGCAAAATTGAAGGGAGGAATGTCTGTCCACAATGATGAATGCTTAAGTAAGATTTTGCTTCAATTAAAATTTCAGGCAATTATTCTGAAAGATTATTGACCTCTAAAGGGACTGGTGAGGTCACTTATTTTCCTCTGTCTTTGTAGGGTAGTATTCATCTTAATTAGAGAGAACAATTGCGGGCGTTTCCTGCTCATGCTAGAGGGTATTAACGCCAACAGATTATCCTCTGCACAGTTCACTAATAAAGTTGATTTCTATTATTGTCTGTCCAGGTAAATGGAGATTTTGAAGCATTGTCTCCTCTCACACTGACCTGTCCCTCTTCATCGGGACTTTTCAGACTTTGTTGTCCTCTCAGCAGCCACAGGAAGATCATCGTTGTGTCTGTGTGTGGATCACGGTGCAGCTGTTTAGCCAGTGGTAACAGAACCCAGACTAAGCGAAGTAGCTCCTGGAAATGTGTGAAAATGAACAACTCTTATTTATTTAGTGCTAAACTTTCTTCCAGATTGGTTTGTTTTTTGTATTTTTCAAAACACATTTGGAGTCTTTATTGCTGCGTGAGAATTTTGCATATATTCAAAAACTTTACAGGAGACAATTGTAGAATAGCTGGGCTACAATACAAAAAGTACTGTAGCCTTCCCTGAAAATTTCAAAGGTGAAAAAAGAAATGTTTTTAAATGATAATAATGAAAGTTGATGAATTGTGATTGTGAAAACAGAAATTGGGCATAGCAAAAAATAAACGTTAGCTTCTAAGGCTTTGCAATCACAATTAAATGGATTTTTCATTCAGCCGAGTCATTTCTTTTCTTTTTTTTAAGGTACCCAGCTCAAACCCTGCAACTTTTGTTTAAAAAATATGTCCACATTTACAGAACGCAGAGTACCATGCTGCAAAGTGAAGCAAATTGGAACTGCTGGCCTCTGCTGAACTATATTACTGGTGACCATATATCATTTTTTATAGGTCACAAGTGAAGCACATCTGTTTCCACTTGGCTAGGATTCCATATAAAACATTTGAATAGAGATTGTTCACCTATATCTGTTGCTCCCATGTGCTTGTTTAAACCAGCGTGTCTCTCATATATCAAACCTCAAAAAGAGCAAAAGGGTTATTTTGTATCAAAAAAGTGTATTTTTTAGACGGTTTGATAGCAGGACAAAGTTTAAGGGGTGCTACGATTCCTTAATGTTTACTCCGTGACACAGTTTGCTTTAAAATGATTTGTTTATGTAACGTGGTCTTTTAAAAGTCAACTCATGTGACAGTTGTGCAAGCCAGACCCCAACATGCTTACACGGGAATTTTCTTTTTCCCTTTGTCAAAATTTGATCTCAAAGCCCCTCATGTGTTTGACTTCTTTTTAGACTTCTTTTTAATTGCTTCCTGTCTGCTGGGTCAATTATAAGTCCTAGGCTCTTTAAGGGGGAGCTGGGGGAGGGAGGCAGCATTTTTTTTTTTTTTTTGAACAGACAAAGTAATTAAATAACTGAAATTTGAGCAAAATGCTGAGATCATTCATGGGGACTTGATAAGTTTCTCCTAGGTGTGCCAGCTCTCAGCACAAACATGTTGACTTCTATTAAGAGATTTCTCGAGCTGCCTTTCTTGGGTTTGTTTAATGAAAAGACAAAAATAGTCGCAAAAGACAAACAAAACTGTATTGATTTAAAACAACAGTCATACTCTTTTATTAATTATTGACTCGGGCGCGGTTGCACGGTGGTGTAAATACCCCACTGATAATGTACTTAACACAAAATATGAGCCTTGAGAAAAACACTCAAAAGCTGTCAGCAGGCAAATTAAAAAGGCATAAAACAAGCTTTCATTAACGTATGGTAATCCATTCATTTTTAATTAACCCAAACCACAAAGTAAAAACAAAATAAAGCCCGAGTGTCACACGGCACTTTCTAGTTTGAGGAACATCATGGTGAGAAATATTATTGCCCTGTTTAAAACTTCATGGCATCTGCTGAGATCACATTAGCAATCTTAAAAAGTGACTTTGACCCTCATAAAAAAAGTCATGCTGAATCCATACATGCAAAGACCAAATTTCAGCAGAGAGCTTTAAACTATTTGCAAATTAACCATTTCAAAGAGAGATATTTTCATTAGTCACACTAGTAGAAGGTCTGTTAATGAAGGCTGCTGCATTATATTCAAAGGATGCTTGTGTGTTCTGGTTTACTTTATTCTCGTTTTCATTCCCAGGAGTCTTTTCCATTCTGTGACAATTTAAAAATCTGCCTTTGAAAAGGTCTAATATTGCAACATTCTAACGCACACTTTGTAAAAGCTGCTAAACAATCTAACTTCAGTTTTTTGAGAATCCCTTTTAGTCCCACTTCTGCACTCTGTTCAAGCAGACGTAGGGAGACACCTCAAGGTGCTGCAGAAGTGAGGTCAAAACTCCAAGCTACACGGTTGCCCGTGGCTACATAAATATTAACCAAGACTCCACTGTGGAGGGAGGCCTTCTTTGATTACGAGTCTACTCCAAGAGTTTGATATCCAGTGAGACCACTGAAGCCAGCTTTACAAAATTGATGAGAGAATACAGAGTCAGGAGGAGTTTCACTTGATTTGGAACAGATTCATGCAAACGAATCGGGGTAAGAAACATCACTAGTTCACATTTCACGTATCCAAAATTTCACTTTGAACTTCTCATCTGTAGTGGTTGGAAGAGATGTGAGAAAAAGGATATTGGAAGGAAACCTCTTTTGGTTTACTAAAGCTGATTCTTTTATCCGCACTCTAACGATTTGGGTAAAAGCAAACGAGCAAGTCTAAATGATGCTGTAATTACAGAAGGAAGTTAATTGGAACTTGTTTTTGTCACCTCAACATCCCGGTGTCTTGACACAAAGCTCTGATAGAGACTTCTGATGTAATACACTCAGTGTTTATCAATTCATGCTTGATTTGATTTCTCTTCTTTTTAACCGCACATCAAGTCAAAATTTGCTTTGACCACCCACTGCCTTTAACACATGCTCCCTTTCCTGTAGGCACACACTGACACACTTGGCAGGTAGGCTGTTCTGAGCGTCTTGGAGAACTCGCTTTAGTTCTTCTGTGGATTAAGGCTGTCTCAGCGTCTTTTGTCTCTTCGTGTAATCCCAGACTAACTCCATGATGTTGACATCAGGACTCTGTCTCAAGACCTCTAATTATTCTTGTCACTTAACGACTGCGGCTGTATGCTTGGGGTCATTGTCGTGCCGCAGAATGAATTTGGAACAGATCAGAGACGTCTTTGATGATCCTACATGATTGAATAAAAATGTAAACATGCAAAATGCTTAAAAGTGTTTTGCACAGGACTGTAAATCAGGGTCGTCCCAAGTAAATCTAATAAAATGAGATAAAAAGAACACTGAAAACATAAATGATCAAGGGTAGACGTGCTCTGAAGCATGTAGCTTGGCCAAGTCTTTGTCCATCATCATTAAAGGACACGGATTTGTTGGAATCAGCAGCGGTCTTGTGACTGGTCATGTGTGCCAGAGGTGCCAATCATGTGCAAATATTTTGGGAAAGAACCAATAAGCTTTGTTAAGTGAAAATTGAAGGTTAAGAAGCGACCGAGGAAGCACGTGGGAAGCGGGATGACATGTTCGCTCTCAACATGGATGAAGTGTCTGACGTCATTTTCACTGAAGCAAAAACCTCACAGTTGTACTAGCTGTGCGTCCTCTTTTTTATCATATCAGTGAACAAAAAAGTAATAACACAATTTATCAAAATATCCCAATTGCTTACATTTGTTCCATCATTCTAAATACATTAGTGATACATATGTACCAATAGATACGTCATAAAAGATAAAAACTGAAACTATTCAGTCCTTATATACAATATAGTAGTATTTATATGTAGATAGTTCTATCATTGTTGATTAACAGTGTTAAGAATCTTACCAAAATGGCCAAAGAATGCAAATTTTCCATAAGATGCAAGCTCATTGATCTGGCGTTCCAAAGCAGGGAATTTTTAAGATTACTATTTAATTATACACTTTCTCCCTACGTAACCTACAAGCTGGATAAGCTTCATGATGAGTCATTTTAACTGAACCGACATCACCCGATGTTCAAACTTCAAGATCAAAGTTAATACGAGAGTTGGAGATTTCAGACAATCTTGTGATCGTTGCAGTAAGTGTGTTGGAAAGCTTCAGAAAATGTCAGAGTCCTGGGAGACATTCTACATCTCTGTCAACCAAATCATTAAGCTTGACTGGACAATAAGGAGAAAACTGCATCCTGTACTCAATTTGTCTGTTTTTGGTGAATATCAACAAAACCTAAATTTTTCCTCGTGGAAATGATTCCAGCTCTGATCCTTGCTTCTTCTTTGTTTTGGAGAAGTTATTAATAAAGCTGTTGTTTATGAAAAGATTCCCATGTGGAAGTCAGCCTGTGTCAAACAAATAGATTTCCATTAGGGATTTCTCAGGTATTTCAAACAAGTGTCCCAGCGACCGACTTAATCCGTTGCCTTATTTGATCGGGGAATACTTTAAATGGTTACATTTTGTGCTGTTATTTAGTATATAATTCAATATTAATATCTTTCCTAATCCCTCTTTACATTCAGTAAAAGGACTAAAAATATGAGGATTGACATTACGAGTTGCCCTGTTTTGAAACCCAGGAGGGTATGAAATTCCTGCCACGTGCCAAAGGGACTCCAAAGGTTTTTCCATTACCTCAGAAAGTTTATTCCTGCAGGCCAGGAAAAGAACCGGTAGTTACTTATTTACTATGCTGCAAACACACATTAACATTTTCAGTTTTGGTTGATTAACAGTATATACTTGATATTTGAAAAGGCTTTGATAATTATGATGTTGTTTTTCACCTCGGCGTGTCTGGGTTGAGTAAGAGCCAGCAGGTATCATGCGCCATTTGGTGAGTGATTACGTGCAATAGTCTGCTACCTTTGCAGGATATGATTACATCACAGTTATTCATTAACAATTGCACATGAACAATTTATGCTCTGGTCAAGAAACTGACTGGGGATCATACGCCAGCAAGACTGTCATTAACAAACAAAAACAGAAAAATCATATCTTTGCCTTCACCTGTTTGTAATTTATAGTGCTGTGCATTTTACAATTCAGTGAACTGAGTACATTCATAATAATAATAATACAAGTCTAATGCCCTCTGTTGACAATCCGAGGAAACATATTCAAATGACTCCAAATGCAAAATGGCAGTTTAAGCTGTTGCAGCCAGAGAGACCACATGTGTTTTTAGTCCCGGCTTATGAATAAACATCTCTCCCAGATATGGACGCCTGTCACTGGATGACCTTTTATTACATCTGTTTTCTCTTTTTTTGTCCCTTGCAAAAATGGCCTGTATTATTATGTAAAATTATGCTTATGAAAACATAAGTCTGCCCCTCTCCTGCGTTCACCTTCACCTGGCAAGCATGACTCAACTTCACATTTCCCCATAGTGGGTGAAAGACAGTGGGTCTTTTTTTTATATTGAAGCCAGGTGTGTGCCTGCGCTCTACCTGATGTTTAACGGCATTCCTTAACCAGATTACAGCACGCTCCAAGTATTAGCAAGACTCAAATATAAACATAAAACAGCTGTGTTTATTTTTAGATATTGTGAAACCAAGAAAGTGGCCCTAATAAAGAACGCCAAATAACAGCTGTGCCGATAATTAGATTTTCAAACTTTCATAAATATATATATTTGTTTGTTTTAATAGGAAAAAAAAACATATATCTGAGCTCAGCTTCATTACAGAAAGAAATGCTGTGCACAATTAAGTATAATAATCTGCATTTTACCAACAGTGGAGTATAATGTAGAAAACCAATATAACATACTGCATGCAGTAAGGAGTGCCAGGGTCAAAGTCCCAGAAGCCTGAAAAGAAATCCATTGACTGCTGAATGGTGTCATGAATCGTGTAAAGGAAAAGAGGAGTGATGAAAAAAAAGAAGGGGGAAAAAATACATTCGCAACTCTGAAGAGGTTCTTGGTTTGAAAAACTGCTTGGCTCCGCACACGCTTGGCTCTACACACCAGCGGCAGCTTGACCACTGCTGCATGGGCCAGAGTGCTATCCAAATGGGGCTGGTTTGAGTGAGGGAGAAAAGGGTCTGTGTGCACGTCCGTGTTCTTTTGATGCTTGGTAGTATTACAGTAGAATGACTCCACTGTCATTGGTTGAATAGGCCGGACTGCCTACTGTGACAGAATATGGGCCTCTCATACCCAAAAGGAAGGCAGTGTTGCTTCTTTAAGCAGAAAAAAAGTGGGACCAAAAATGAAAGGGCTGCACTCGTAATAAATCTTTACTTTCTGTATGATGCAGTGGAATATCCCCTCTGTATGAAAATAAGCTGAGCACAGTCCTGCCGGGCATGATGATAAGTTGATGAGGACAGTCTGTGATGCGTCTAGACTCCGAGCCGTGGTGGATCTAGAATCCATGTCAGGTTTTAGTGTAGACCTGCGCTCAGACAGCTCCTGCAGTCGGCAGCCTGGTATCAACTGCACTGGCGCTGTTCACTGGAAGCCCGCTCTGCGCTGCTTCCTCCAAGTGTCTCAACACTGTGAGCGGGATCTTTTCCAGAGGCTAGCCGCTGAAACTTGCCCAGTCCCCACACAGTATCATTCAGGGGAGCCAGGAGAGCAGCACCGGCGGCGGCTACAGTAGCGGAGAGAGATCTTCGTCTTCTCCCCTCCACCAGACACTGAAAAGCCCCACTCTTGTCTGTCCCTCTCAGTCACTCAAGTCCTTGTTTTTTTGGTCCCCGAGCTTCGCTTCTCTTTGACTCTTGTTGTCACCGCTGCTGCTGCTGCTGCGTCGGGGAGTGAGGGCGCACGCACAGGGAGAGCCGAGACTCTATGAGCCGCTCAGAGGTGTGCATGAGGTGGCTGATGAGTTAGGACTGAGCGCAGAGCAACACCTTGCGTGCCATGGAAGTGTGCGCTCGGTGCAGGGGAATGTACGGGCAGAAAGGGAGACCTGCCGCTTGAAAGCCAGCCTCTGTCCCAGACAAGGCGAGCATGCCTGAGACCTGCAGACTCACTCTCATCGCTGCAGAGGAGTTCACATCAGACTGCCTTTCCACAATCTGACATTTTTTAAACTAATCTTTTTTATACAGCTCACAGTTTCCTACTCACTGTCTTCAATCAAGCCCCGCGTGGCTACACTGCTTTTCGAGAAAGGTAAGAGTAGATTTTATTTTACCCCCCCCCCCGCTCTCCTTCCGCGCATTAATACCATCAAAACTTATGAAACATCCAAACAGCAAACTAAAGTATAGTAACTTTTACCTTCTGTCTCGGTCACCTCTGAACCTCGCGTGTCGAAACTTGTTTAGAAAACGATAGACGGCGAGTCAGATTTGACATTGTGTCTGAGTTAGTTGTTTTAGGAAATTCGGATTATAATAGAGGCACCATAAGTTTAACGAGACTAAAACAATAATAATGATGATTAAAAAAAACAGAGCAACACAGTCTGCAGTGGAGTACCGACGGGTACCGTGGTTAATTGAAAAGTGCTTAATCAAAACATAACCAGATGTGTATTGATTTGTTCGGCTGCCGAATCTGAACGTCTGAATTGAAACAATTTAAAAGTGCGTGTGTGTGTGTTTGTGATTGTGTGTGTGTGGTAGGGGGGTTCAGCAGCGCAATTTCTATGAACCAGAACACGTAAAGCGTCATTTAATTGGGATTTATGCCTCCAAAGTTGAGGTGGAGTTTTGCTGGTGGTATTGGCCACTGAGGGTTTTTTTAAATCCACTGATGGGTCTTGTTGCTTTGAATGGGGATTTACGCTGGAAGCTGTGACCTGAGAAGTGTTGTCTGCCTGTTTCTGGAGAGCATTCACGGGCTAATCCATTATAATTGGGGTTAGGCTATTTGTCCCAAAAAGAAAAAAAAACCCGAAAGAAAGAAAACAGACAGAAAATGATTCGAGCCTCAACTAGAGATGTAATAATTAGTTTTGCCCCAGAGCTAGCCTGTGATGCAGTTGGCTCCGAGGGTGGAAAGTGACGTTGGAATTAAATGGTGAAATAAAAATAAAAAGACGAGAGCATCGATAAAAAATAGGAACTGATTTGGCTTGCTTACACTTAACTCAAACCCAGTGGGCGCAGAGTGGCAGTAAAAATTAGATCCTTTTACTGCGCATTTATTATTTAGGCCCACCGATTCCGAACGTGTCTTGTCAACCATGTGTTAAAGAGGAGGCGGGAGACGCGCACATGCGGTGCGGTGCGTGCCTCTCCTTTTGCTGGAGAAACACACAGCGGTCAGCCGGTGATGCATGGCTGCCTGGAGCGGAGCAGCAATCTTCAGTGATCGATCAGAGGATTGGGTTAAATTTAGCTCCAGCAGACTTCACATGCCCACAGTTTTTTTTTCTTCATCTTCTTCTCTTTTGGGGGGTTCAGGACTAATCTTAAGAAGGCGAGAGACAGACCTTCGAATTCCTGCCTGGATTACTGTCCATAGATGTCCCTCATGTCTATCTTTAATATATCTGCACAACACATTCTCACGTATAAGTACTTGTCCATAGCGGGTTATAGAGTTAGAGTAAAAGAGGATTTTTCCCCCCTTTTGCCTCATATATTCTTAGATAATTTTTCAAATGAGAAACAAAAGAAACCTAATTGCAAAGCGATTGTTCATCTTCTCATCTTCTCCACAAATCCATACTCTCAATAAAAAAGTGTTGAAATTTAAAGAATTTATAAGAAGCATAGCTGCTGCTCCCTGAATACTTTTTCTTTTAGTATTGTGATGATGATTCCATTTCCTTATACTTGTATTAAAAAAAAGGTAAAATTAGGCTAATGTGAGTGCAAATTCCAGCTGTTTGGAAGGAACATATTAGCATATCAAAGTGGTCCTTGCACAATTGAAGGAGTCATATATTCTGCCACTGGTTTTGGCTGAGCCTGAAAGGCTTCAGAATGAGTGTGTGAGCTAGTAAAACTCAAGTTTCTTTCTCCATTCTTCTTGTGCACACGTCCCTCTGACATCTTGCATATAACATACGTGCCATGGCATCCTCACAAGGTAACCATGAGTCAGTTATAGTAAACAATGGGGGATGAAAATGACACGAAATTCAAAATGTATAAATGCTGGCGATGTTTGATTCTTGGTTAAAGTAGTAATAAAATTGTGTGATTTCGTGTGGGAGTCTGAAAAGAAATACAGGTCTATCTACACTCAGTGGAAATAATGTAATCTACCTGTGAATGCGTCCTAAAGAAGGAGACTGTCTTCTCAGATGTCGTTGCTTGATATCTTAAGCCCGGCCATTATGAGTAGTTTACCAGTATGAGAGCACCTTTTTCAGCCTGTAGCCTCGTTTGAATGGAAGTGCGTCCGGTTTCAAAGAACTGAAGCTGCTCTTGATGTGCCAGAGCCCCACATTGCCTCTATTCGCTTGCGTGTTCGTCTCCACTGGCGGATCAATAGAGCCCGGCACACTCCTGTGTGGGTCTGAGGGAGACATATCACTCTTTAGTAAACTTTGGTATACCACGCTGTCATAGAACGCAAGGCTCTCGAGCGAGTGTGAAAGGGCGAGTGGGTGTGAACACATCCAAATTTGCCACATTATGGACTCTAGCTCCATTTTCTGCTGGGATGGTCCCCTCCTCAGAACAGCAGCTGAGCTTTTTGGATATTTGACGTGTGGATTAAACAGAAATGACGCAGCCTTCATTGCCTGTCCAGATTTTTTTGATTTTTTTAATATCCCAACAAGCCAGGCTTGTTCCACTCTGGTTTTATTAAGGTAATTTGTTATCGATTTTATTCACTGTGAGCTTGCACATGCTGACCGGTGGTGGCATTTGCTCACTTTGCTTTGTGTCTCTCTCTGTCATGAGTGTGGATGTGAGCCTGCGATTGGCGAGCCACTACGACTGATTTAAAGGTTGCTTTGTGGCTGAATGGATAGCTTGTGCCAGCCTCGCACTGTCAGGATGCTCTTCGTTCATCTGAGCCCATCTTTGCTGTCCTTCCTGCGCATCAGAGTCTTTGTTAGCTAAGGAACAATGACCAATTTAAAAGTGTAGTTGTTGTTGCAAATGATGTGCTAGCTGCTCCACAGCATAATCCACCCCCCAAATAATAAAAGAAATGATGGAGGCTTTGAGTGTGTCAGCAGAAGAGGATTGCAGGGAGTTAGAGCGTTTAGATTTACATCCCATTGCTTATTTGGCGTGTAAATTGTGGGTTTGTGTTTTCAGATGCAATCTTTTCTTTTGCCTTAACCACCTACATGGAGTCATACTGTGCGGATAACTGCTTGCCATTAAAGGGAATAAACAAGGCTGTAAAAGAAAGCTATGGCAAATTTGATGTAATGTGCAGGGCTTTGGTAGGCCAGTGTACCTCCCCTTTCATGACTGATTTTATTTTACGATTGGCAATCAGTAAAACGCTAGTGCGCTAGTGTGTTCCCCTCCCTGCCATTTTGTGAAACATTTGTTTCCACTTGCCAAAGGCCTCTGGTGCAGCGGGGGGATTCGGTGCCCCTGAAATGGCAGGTGAAACTTTCTGCTTGCCTAAATAATTTCCTAGCAGAACATTACTCTGTGAGGACTTGGGAGTGGAAAGTAGGGCTCCATTCAAAGTCTGATGACAAGAAACAGCATGAGCGTTAGCCGATAGATGTCACAATGGTTTGTCTGCACTGGCTAAGTGGCAGTCTCCCTTAGCTTATCTGGCATCTCTTTTTATGAAAGGTATTTGGAGATAAGGCCGTGCAAAGTGCAAAACTGGGTCATAAAATCTCCTTTTTTGTGTGTCCTCTGGTCACAAGATGACTGGGCGTAGCACGCCGTTCTGTTTGCCTTTTTTACAGTGTGTTCAAAACACTGCTCGTATTAGCAACGTGTGTTTAGGTCACTCAAAGAGAGAAGTGAAAGAAAATTCTGCCAAGAGATCACTGGGTGGAAATTTGATCAACAAATTGTGATTTTTAAAAAAATATTTTTTATATTAATCTCTAGAGGTATAAAAAGCGAGATTGCAAATAAATTATATGTTTTTTTAAAATTATTTAAAAATATTATTTCTTAATTTTCAGACCTGACATTGTGGTTATTTTTGATGCTTTTATATATAAGTTGTTACATTTATTCCTATTGTAATTTGAAGAAGGTTGAAACACACACACACACACACACACACACACACACACACACACACAGTCTCATTTTTGTGCTATGTGAACAGGACTTGTCCTTATCTGTGCACAGCTGCAACACTATTTGGGAAAATATTCAATTTCAGTGTGACAGAGGAGAACTTGGGAGGCAAGGCTCTAAGCAAACAGCAGTTATTGCGGCTCTGCCATAGCAGCGGAGAGCAAGGCCTGGCTGGGAGAGAGGGGGGATCTGCGGACGTCTGCCAGGGGAAGGAGTAATGTCTCGGCTGGATTATAGGCGAGCGAAGCACATCCACATTTAAAAGCCCCTTTTCCAACAAGACAGGGCTCTTATTTAGGGATGGTGTGGGCAGAGCAATATATTTCCTCCATATAGGCTGCTGTTGTCCTTGACAATTGTGACTCATTGCAAGTAAGAAAAGTTGCTTCTTTTTTTTTTCAAAAATAATCTCACAATGGGATATGGATGTTCTCCAGTATATTTAAGTCGACATTCTAACAAAAATGGTAAGTCGTGTTTGACATTTCAATATAATTTTACTTTGTTCGAGTGGCAGCGCTTTTATTTGCGTTTGCTTCTGGGGCTGTATTTTAAATATACCAAATTATTTACGTAACTGTTTGTTGCTGACTTACTGTTTAGCAGTCTAGTGAACCGGGACCCTCTTAAAGAAATCTATAGGAAACAGAAACACTGAACTAAAACTAATACATATATATGTGTATATATATATATATATATATATGTAATAAAAAAAAAAAAAAAAAAAAAAAAAATATATATATATATATATATATATATATATATCTAAAAAAGCAGTAGTCGTTTCTCCAGTGGATGAAAAATGAGCAAACAAGAGGATGTGAGAATGTTTGGTTTTAGAGTTCTTCTTAAGTGTTTGGATATTGATCTACTGGGAGATGATTCAGAAAACTATACATTGAAGCATTTTGGAATGCATTAAAAACACACAGCAGTGTTTCCAGTGTTAAAATACTCTAAAAAGTCAAAGTGACCTGCAGGTAGATCCACTCCCATAAACGGTGCACTTCCTTATTTGCAGCTAAAGTCCTGCTAAATACATGTTTTGTTTTGGGGGGTTTTACCGCCCCTATCGTTCCATATTTTATTCTACATGTTTATTTGATTAAGGCGGTGGTTTTCTTTCATGATATTTTATTTTACAGTATGTAGTTAGGGAGTGCAGAAGCTTTGTTCTTGTAACGTAGCTGCCAAGTCAGATGGAGTTGAGCGTCTGGTCTGGGAGTTTCAGAGGAATATCACAGGCATGGTAAGTTGCTAAAAACTAAGCTAATCAACAAAATAATTGTCTGTTCAATTGCTACCATGCCAGAGACATCAAACACAGCCGAGGTTGAAAAAACAATCAAATTATCTCTTAATGATTGCTCACGCTGACAGATGAGTGCTCGTGAGTCGGTTTTTGTTTGTAGGCGACATATGTGAGGAAGAAGGAAATTCTGCGGTCTCTCTCTCGCTCATAAATTCCGTGTACATTTTAATAATCTACATAGATATCCATCATCACCTGTAATGAAAACAATTTTATCTTATTATGTGGTTTTTGGCAGTGAAACAGAGAACTGTATTAGTCTATTAATTTCCTGCAGTGAATCATGAATCCTGCTGCTTTTATCCTCGCAGCACCCTCCATGTGTGGTCCACAAAAATGTTTCTATTTCCTCTCCAAACTAAAGTTTGGCCCCTATGCCGGCTCTCCCCTCCTCCCCCCCACCCTCCCCGCCACACACCCTCCCTCTCTTTCTCTGTCTTTCTCTCTCTGCGTAGATAATGTCTCTGCAAATGATTTAACCGCCCTCGTTGAGGCTCCTTCCAGTAATTGAACAAGCAGAGACTGGGTGCTTTACAGGAAAACAATAGTCATATTATCTCAGATCTCTACTACTCTCAGATTCAACAAAACACAAGGTTGGACTGGACTTTGTGGACTGCTTCGCATCTGAATTGAAGAAAAGAATCAGGTTTGCTTTCTCTTGTCCAAGGGGAGAAAAAATTAAAAAAAAAAAATGAAAAGGGCCGCGGGAAAATGGGTGCCATTACTTTACTCAGTGCATGTGGGCTAAAGTGCAGCCTCAGGTAGCACTCTACTGACTTGGGAAGCACTGCTAATAATTAGTCACAAATATGCTTTGATAAATGGTGATAATGCTCATAGCATAAATCTCAAGGTGCCACTGGAATTATTATTGATATTTTTATTGTTATTATTATTATTATGCACATCGCTGAATATGAAAATGTGGCTGAAACCTCCACGTTTGAGCGTGATTGCTCCGGGTTGGTATTTGTTTTGCTTTTTGGCACAGCGAGGGGAGCTTTGATTGTGTTGCTGTGGAGCTGAATTGACCTTGTGTGTCAGAATGAGCTTTTTCTACGCCTTGTTTCATACGCAGCACTGTTAGGCTGAAATGGCCTTAGGAGGAGTTGTTCTTGACAGAGATGCATTGTTTCAGGCAGCCAATAAACCACTGCACTGAGTGGCTACATCTGTGAACCTCATCTTGACTACAGTGTGGGGCTAGCAACAACACGGCAACTGTCACAGCTGCACCTGCTGCTGTCTCAGTACAGAGCCTCCCTCTCTGTTACCCATAGAACCGCATCACTCTTTTCCCTGTGACAAGCCAGAGGCAATGGTCTCTGCTTAGGTCAACTGAAGAGAAGCTTCTTGGGAAAACATTTTGAAGGCAGAGGACAAAATGTCAGTCCTCCCCAAAAAAAGAGAGAGATGTTAAAATAAAGTTTCTGCCCCGAAGGCCGGGATTTGGTTCCGCTGGAGCTCGGGTATAAAATTCTGTACGTCTGTAAAACATAGAGGGGCTTGTTTAGTAAAACGTGCCCAACACTTGAGGGTCCATTTTTCAGCGGATTTGTCCAGCCACAGGAACAGTCTGGGGTACGATATGACAGCAAGCTGTCTCTCCATGATAATGTGAAGGATGAATGCAGATAAATGGAGCCGACTCTTCTGTACACACACGCCGCATGTTTGTGTATCGAGGCCATTCAGAAGATGATCTGATCAGCTACGAAGAGATTCAGGGGCATTAAAGGCTTTTAAATCTCATATGTACACATATTTGTTGCGCCGCTGTTAAAAGTCACAAAGCCGGGCTCTGTTGTAGAAATGCACGAGTAAAACTCAGGTTTGTGCGTTCACTTTACACACTTCAGTGCGTACCTGAAAGAGAACGCAAGAAGCAAGAAATATTTTGCAGAAAATGACTAGCAAATCGATTGTACATGATAACACAGCCATCATGCTGTCTCAGAAACAAGATTATTGGAGGGGAACAATGCCGAGAGAATTTTCAGCCAGGAGAAGTGATGCAACGTGTCCACTTTCCTGCCAAATTGAACTTAGGGGTGTGAAAAGCAATGCAAGGATGTGAGGAATGGGTCTGACGTGAATGCAGATAGTGTGGGATTAACACAGGGAAAGATTGAGCGACAGTGGCCGGTGACTTCTCTTTACAGCTTTGCTTGTACAGCTGTGCCAGGCCTGGCATTCACTGCTGCCTGTTGGATCCAACTCCTCCTCCACTGCCGTGGGGGTGAGGTAATGAACATCTTAAATACTGCAGAGAAGTTGCTCCTGAATGTGTGTGTGTGTGTGTGTGTGTAGATGGAGACGTCAAATTATTCATGTATTTATAATGAAATTTGGAGTGCTTAATATTGACACCTCACTGCGTCTCTGTACTGATTTGATCTTTTTGGCATTTGCACAGGAAAAAGACATATACAGGCTGCCCTAATAATTCATCGTGCCTCCTTCTAAATGAGGTGTGAGGCAGCTCTGCTGGTGTGAATTCTGTTATAAATCACACATACCCTGACTGCTTTATCCATTAGAGCCACCGGTTTGTCTAATTCAGTCCCCAGCAAACCGGTTTAAGTAATTAAGATGAGTGTGAGAACTGCAGCTTATACTTCACATCTGTTATGTTGTGACTGTGAGCAGGACGTGCAGAAGCAGAAGAAATGCTATTAGTTGCACAACTGCAATAAAACTGAGGATGCTCACCGTATAGATTCCTTGCAATAAGCGCAAACAATAACAGCATGTAATAAATATTTAAGGCTAAAATTTCATTACCGGCCAAATGTCCAGTATCTCCGTAGGTGGCAAAAATGTTCTTCTTTGTTGTGTTATAATGCATTTTTTAAGCTGCTACATTTTTACATATATTATTTTTGATTATTTTAGAAATTAAAATTGAACGATATTTGGATATCTCTTTATAGTGAAAGTTAAGAGTTTTATCGCTTTGCTTATTTCTTAAATAACTTTAAAAATTAACAATAATTTGAGGTGTGTAAAAAGCAGCCTCGCAATGCTGTAACATATTTATTGCTTGATAAACAAAAATTTTTAAAGGTGTAATTTTAGTTTGTTCAAGAACAAAAATAGGTCAGGTTTTGTGTTTGGTGGATATTTCATGTGTGTGTGTGTGTGTGTGTGTGTGTGTGTGTGTGTGTGTGTGTGTGTGTGTGTGTGTGGCATGAAAAGAGATAAATGAGGCCAAAAAGTGCCATGACCTGCTAAGAAATAAACACAGATAAGCCAAAGCAGGAAAAAAAGTAGTTTTATCTACTTTATAGCTCTGTTTTTGTACTGGGACCATTAAAGCGAACATGTGTTCACGTCCTTATAAATCACCCAGTGATAAAATGAAAGCAAGGTTAAATGATGACCAGACAGAAAGCTCTGAGCAAGCGCTACAAATTCTCAAGTACTGCATCTGTGCCCGGCAACACATGTTTCATTTTTAGCTTCAGCATCAGCAGCTGAACCAATGTGATGAGTGCTATTTTGTAGTAGTTGATGGAAATGGGGAAAAAAAGCTGTGTAAAGAGGACAGTCAAATGGGTAGGTGGGGGGGCAGAAACTGGTGCTTTTTTTTTTTTGTCGTTGCAAAAAGTGGAGCCAGTGGCATTTCTGTCATTCATCAGCTCGAGCTGATTACTAGTGAGTCTGGAGTGAGCTGACAGGAAGCGGCTCCTGCAGCCATTACCATCAGCCCGGCCCGGGGGTAGGCAAGAAGCTTCAACTCCAAGAAGGCTGAGACGTGCCTAAAGAATGGAAAGGTTTCTCTGTGCTCCCTGAAAACATCTCTCTGGGTATCAGGGTGAGGTAGTATATTTTGCCTAAATGTTTAGCTTGTTTTTATTTATTTTTTAAAGGTCTACCTAAGACGAACATTTGCTCTGTAAACGGTGGTGTTGAAATGTGGGTTCCAGACACCAAAGCTGAGCCTTAACAATCAGCGAGAGATGGTGAATGTTGCAGACGCTGCAACGCCTACTCATTTTACAGTTTACTGCAAGGGCCAAAAAAAAAGAAGAAAAAAAAGGGATCTTTTATTCTCTCACCTGAAAAGGCTCGAGGCTCCCGTGGAAGCAGTGTGGAAAAAGCAGGATTGTGCAAGTATTACTTGGGGACATTTTCTGAAAGTCACTGCCCATAAGACTTTCTCAGGTGCATGCTTGATATTTAAATGATAAGTGAATTTAGACGTTTTGCACAAAGACACAATTCATACAACTGGAGCACGCAGCAGCAGGCTCAAAAAATGCTAAATGTTGCTGCAGATGTTTTGGTGTAAAAACACCCAGGAGGATGACATGTTAAATGTATTGATTTTATTCTGTAGTTACCTTTTATAACATTAAGTCCTTCATGTACCCATTTGTTTTCAGTGTTAAAAAACATATACGAGTTACCCACAGTCAGTATTAGGTTGCACCTTCCAGTCTTTTCAAGCTTCCTGGATTTTCATGTTTTTGCAAAGAGTGATATTTAAAGAAAACACACTTCTGCAAAAAGGCCACGAAAGCAAAAGGTTGCAAGTAGCATCTCTTATATTTAATGTGGAAATTCCAGAAAGTTTGCATGCTACACATTCAGCTGCATTTTAATTAATTTCATAAATGCATAACTGTTTCCTCTTTTGTAAATTCACCTCTTTCTCACCTCTCTTTCACATCCTTGGTATCCATGAAGATGAAATGCTGTTGCTAACAGGAACAGGTTCATCTTAGCTAGCCGCTTTAGTCGAATAAATCCTAACATTTCATCTGCGCGGCTCGCTTCATTATGTTTCTCCGAATGGTGCGTCTTGTTAAAAATAAAAAAATAAAAAAATCAGCCTCCATATTGGCGCTTGTTGTTCTTCAGAGGATAGTTTTCCTCCCCAGCAAGAGTCCTTGTCAAAGTGTTTTGCTCCTCTGCCACTGTGGGGACTTTGTTTTCTCACTCACTTCATATTCATAGTGAGTCTCATTCTTCTGTCATTATTCTGTATAACTTAGAACTGTAGCAATTACACTTCAATGGATTACCTATGCAGACATGCGGAGATTAAAATCTTGGCTTCCTGCTACCTCAAACCGCGGTGGTTCAAAGCTACAACCTGCCCTGCAATCCGCTATCGTTTAGCAGAGCACAAAATTGGTCAACCTCTCATAGTTTGTTTGGGAATTTGAATCCCTTTGGTATTCAAAACAGGAGGACCTTATGACAGGGAGATAATTTCACAGTGAATGTTTTATCGCAGTCTGCTTGACAGTCTCCTGTATTTGTCTGCTCTCTCTCTCCTTGTGTCTTTGGATTCCCTGACTTTGGTCCAGTTATTCGAAGGAGAAAAAAAAACAACAACAAAAGAAAGCCCTGTTTATCCCCCCCCCCTTTTTTTTTTGTTATCACAAAGGAACAAACACATATTAAACATACACAAGGTGCAGAAGCAGTGATTGCTGTATCTGCTGTCCTACTGTGGGTGGCAGGGGACGATAACATAAGCCACGGATTCATTTACATTTTTTTTTTTTATTCATGTCAAGCCCAAATCATGGTCAGTTGGGAAATGAGGAACATTGGTGAAAAGAGATGTTTTCGCCCATAATGAAGATTTTTTTTATTCTCCTGTGGCCTGCCACGTGTTTAAATTCGGGCAAAGTGCAACAGCAGCAGCGCCGCTCTTACGTCAACTGCACGCAAGTTTTCTTTAATCATCCAAACTGCAGTTGAAACTTTTCCACCTATTTTAAAAAATCGAATCTCTCTCTCAGTCTCAAAGAAGGCTGATCCATTGTACAGTGAGCAGGCAGGAGTGAGAACCTATAACACCTTAGTTATTAAAATTGGGGGAGATGGAACGAGCCAATCTTGGCTTGTTTGCATCACAATCCCCCTCGCGCTGCTGATGTTATGCAAATGAGGACGGTAGAGAAAGCTCAGCCCCAAAACTGTCCTCTCCCTTTCACAGCTGAAGGTGGGGAGAGGGCAAGGAGTAGTGACACTGGAACGGCACGAGGAAATCTAATGAAGCAGCCTCCCCAAAAAATTCAAAGCAACCCAAATTACTCGCTTATGTCGTGCTGCTGTGTATAAATGCCATATTAGATGCTTTTTTTCATTAAAAAACAAACAAACTATGTAGTCTCACCCCTTTTTCATTCTTTTAATGAAAATATGTTTCATGTTATTGTGCAGCAGAGTGTGTAAAACATTCATTTGTGAGCGGCAGCAAAAAGCCTTTTAGACATTTTCTGTATCTTTAAAAAAAGGCCAATATACATTCATCAGTTTAAAAAGCACCATTACCTGTCACGGCAGTACTGAGTGAAGATTTAGGGCTGACAAGTGATTGCATTCAGGAAAGACTACACCCACTTCTTTTGTCTAAGCTTCCTGACGAGACACAGTGCTATACCTTGTTTTAGCTTGACATACGCCGCTCCCCCTGTCTGACAAAGGCATTCATGCCATCTTTTAGATTGAAAATAGATTTCAGCAGTAGTGGGATAGAAATGCGCTTGGATGAAGTACACTACTGTACATCCACTCCACTGCTGAAATCATTTGTACAGTATTGCTTCTCTTCCTATTTAGCTGATGACTGAGATGATGCAGTGGCCCTTTTGGTTTTGGCTTTGTCCTTCCCCTGAGCCATAGAAAGGTTAAAAGCATTAATTAGACATTAAGCATAGTGCCTCTAATCCGAAAGAATTAACATTCTTCAAAAAATATATACATTTCCACACTAACACAATAACTAGTTTTACAGGATTTGATGCAATTTTTGCCTCTGATGCATCAACAAATACAGAGAAATTGTATTAGGGGCACTACAGTGAGTTGACTCCAAGTAAAAGCTTCTATTAAGACATTGTTAAACATAAAAACCACAAAGGAGAAGATGATGCAGACTGTCCGGAATGTAAATTCAGCGTATGCCAAGTATTTACTTAATGACATATCCGTCAGTCGAGGTGCATTGAAAACATTCCTTCGTTTTTCAGTTTCTCTGGTGCTCGTTACCTAGATGAAAAAAGTCGCAAATAAGTGGCTTATTTTCACGCTCACGCTGCTCCATTGAAAACGCGTCTCTCACAAGTCGTCGTCTCCGTTACTTTCTTCGTGTTTTGTGTTGCTGCCCACTGCCTTAAAAATTAATCATCCTGTTTAATAACGCCTCACGATCACAGTGCATTATTGATGGTGAGTCCTTAATAGAAGGATGAAGCGAAGGTTTTACCCATTCAGCTGCTCAGTTTGGAGGGGGGGGAGAGGATCACAAAAGCTGCTTACTGGTGCATATCCGTGTAAATACAGCGCATTATTATCATAGACTAAAAACCAGGCCTTGTGCTTCCAAAAGGTCTTGGTCCCTCTTTTGCAAACAGCCATGTTGTTTTAGATGAGAGGTGACTCATACGTAGAAAAAAAGGTGCGCAAACTCTTTTGGTTGTTTAGCGGACGTTAACCCAACGAGTACATTTTTGACCTTTTGTGTATTTATTTGTTTGTGCGACATAAATGATTTACTCCAATAGTTGTGTGTGGCTGTGAAGATGCATCTTGTCACGTCTAAATTTGGATTCACTACACTGCATTATTATTTGTATTATTATTCATATTATATTTGTACAGATGAAATAGTGACGAAACGAAAAAAATGAGTTTTGAAAAGTGTCTGGGCTGAATCTGAAGCACCTTTTCTTTACCCTCCATTTGTCTGACTCATTCTGCCATCGCACGTTGAGTACCACAACATCTTTTGTGCTGTCCTGATGTGCTCTCGGGGCATCAACCCTGCAAAGTATTTATGTGCACACACTAATTGGACCAGGTTTCTCAACAGGGGACTATACACTACATATTGCATGCATTCTCTGTATTTCAAGGTGAATCGTACCTTGTCAAGGACTTATTGGACTTGACTGGCAGGTACTATCACCATGAGATGCCCATATAATGGCAGGGCTCACTTACCTGACCTGCCTATTTATCTTGCTGTATTAATGTCAGCCTATTAATTCCTAAGCGGAGGAACATTTGGCAAAGACACCGTTTAACAGCCCTGGCTGAATCATTCTTATCTCTGCAGACCTGAAAGGAATAGTTTTGTGCTATCAGCAAGTGGAAATGACATTTTGAAATTTCATTCGAGATAATCCACTTCACTTCCCAGTAAAACATCAAAATTAGAACAAAAAAATGTATGGAACCCGTATTAAAACTTTGTTACCGTGGCAAATCACCTGCCTATAATCCATGTGGACAGACAGGTGTAGGTATCTTTCAGCGCTAATAGGATTTTTGTTGCATTGCTAAAGTGATTATGAGGCTATGGATTTAATATATATTCAAGCAGAGGGGGCGATAACACTAAGTGCCTAGAAATGCAGAGGAAAAGTGCCATGTTGAAACATATTGTATGTTGACATTCTTAAATTAGGCATTCTTTACTGATAAAAATGGTGCTTCTCGACATATAAAACTACGGCAGACCAGAAATACTTTTTTGTTGTTGTTTTGTTTTTCATATTGTCAAGTAAAACATCGAAGGAGGGAAATGAAAATAAAATAATGCTGTCTTTTCTTTCTCCTAGACGATCCATTTATTTTTGAATGTATTGAAGTGCTGGAGTGTTTCAGGGCTTAGCTCATGATTGCTTTATTTAGTAGCCATATGTCCTAACCAGTGGGGAGTACCCTAATCGATTAATTGAGTGGCTCATAAAAATGATGAATGGTGCAAACACTAAGAGCAGTGAGCATGACAAGTACCACGCTTATGTCACACTCTCTGCTCCTCTTGCATGCTACTGCCTTTTCCGTGCAGCGTGGCTTGCATCAGAGCCGGCTAATGATTCGTTTAATCCAAATGTTGTGATCAACAAATTCAAAAAACAGTTGGTTTCATGTGCTCTCAGATGATGAAATGCATAAGATAATACATGAAAGTTTCAAGTAAGCTAGCCTCCCACAGACAGTGTGACTAAAAGTCCTAGCAGTCCTAATCAAGACATCTTACTTGCATCTTACTTGGCTATATTACTATGCAGAGTAATAACAAAATAAAAATAATCTTCCATGCAATTTTTCTCCGCCCTTATCCTTTGCGCTCCCTGCTCCATTAACCATCTCTGCTGCTGAGGAGTCCTGTCGCGCAGCATGCGTGTTTGACCCGGTATTTCACTGGCTTAGCTCGTGTCAGGGTCGGGTCTCGTGTTCGGGGCACCAGCAGTCGCACAGCGTTTGGTCGGGTGTCACTCGGCTCCTCTGGTCCTGTTCTGCTCTCAATCATTCCCTCAGCAGAGAGGTCAGCCTTGATTCCTTCCTGGCCTATATCCGACTCAGTGGGGGGCTCCAGACTCATCTGCTCACCAGCCCAATCTCTACGCTTGCAAAATGTACATTTCAGCAGTGTCAAAGCAGGGACACAGTCACTTTTGAGAAGACATTTCTTCCACATTTGAGACTTGAGTATTTTCTGACTGAGCCCCATGTTTTAGGTTTTTTGGTCTTTTTTTTTTTTTTCGAACTGTGCAAGAGAAACAGATAACAGGGTTCTTATTAGTGTATATGAATTAATGTGTGAGGATACTTTTGGGAAAGCCCAATAGAAACCAAATGTATTTCCCTGCATTCAACATGTGGTGGTCTGTTGATTCTGATTTCCATCTCAGTGAATATCTGGCCCTGCGTTTCCCTTCTTTTGCATCCCTGTGATGTTCTGTGACAATTAACATCCCAACTCTTTCTTGAGGTTTGTTGAAAGCTCAGGGGCTAATTCAAGGGTCAAGCAAGACTTGCAAGCTGTCAGTCTCTCATTGTAACTCGTGTCCCACTCCCCCACTCAGGTTCTTTATTCTGGCTCCCCCTCCATTCTCCCAGACCTCGTTTTGTAGAATGGCCCAACTCTTCTTCTATTCTCCTGTGGCCCTCTAACAGCTAGAGAGGGACAACCAGGAGCTTTGTCTAAGAAGCCCAGCATTCTTTCACATCTGCCTCTTGTTTTCAGACCCCCACTGCATTTAAATTTCAAACTGTCCTTTTCAATCAATCCTCTCTCCCTCCCTTCTAATAACCCCCTTCCTCCCAGTCACTAAGCCCTTTTATTTCTTTTTTTCCTAAGAGGACCAACTGCTCCTGCAATTCCTAATTTTGTCACACAGTTGTTGATTATAAAGCATTCTGTTGTATTGCCAGTATATCAAGCACACATATGTTTAAAGCCTCTGGGCTCACGCCCCTGTGGCTTCTACATTTTTCAGAGTACTTAAACATCTGTCTGCAGTGGCTTCACATTTAGCCCAAGCAGTACGATGCTTGTTGACATTTTAGCAATCTGTGCTTAAAAATCACAGAAGACTGCTACGGTCATGCGTTTCGTGAAGTCGAAGGACCCGCGTCGACAGCGGCGCTCGTCATCAGTGCATCTCTGCGTATCGAGTCCAAACTTCCAGCACGACGCAGCAGCGGCATCATACAGATGCTCAAACCTGCTCTGAGATCACACCGGAGTCGAGGGCTATTTGAGAAAATGGTCAAAATGAGATCACCGGCAGTTTCCGTTACAAGGCGAAGAGAGGGAAAAGAAACCCCCAGCTGAGAGGGGAGACCTCAGCATGTTTAATGAGGAGAACGGCAGTCTGCAGTCTTCCTGCAGCCTGCGCCTTTGGTGTCTCAGCATGTTAAACACTCACAGCATGATACAAAATATATTAAAGTATAGGACTGTTATCGTCGATTTACAGAACACCCGTCCCCGTGTACCGCGGATCTACAGTCGTCCTTTTTTTCTTTTCCTTTTGTGGCAGGGGGTCTACGCTGCCTTCAAGGCAAAGTGTTTAAAGGCATCCCGTCTTTGTCTTAGCATTCTGACACAGGGGGTGTGAGCGCGCTGTCTCCCTTTTTTTACACTAAGCAAGGAAGTAAGAATAAATCATACTGAGACCAGCCTGTTTACATACACAAACACCCTCAGCCATGAAGAAGACACGCATCCACCGAAATGCATGTTTTAACCTATTTTGACCATAAAGTTTGGCATAAAGTGTTGACTCGAGCTATAACAGTTTAGTTAGACCTGATTTGGCTTAAACGATCACTCGATACGTTTGTTGGTGCATCAGCTAATAAAGCAACTGTAAAGGGAAAAATTACTAATTCCCCATGGGAAGCCAGTAGACTGGTTATCGGAACGAACACGTTAAGTAGGTCACAGCGTCTTGTCAAGGATGTAAGCTGAGCAGGACTAGTGCCAGTCACGGCACATACTATACATCCAGTAGCTTCTGTTTCCCGAGTCTGGTGCGCACACAGAGGTCACAGAGTGAACCTGGTGCAAAGTGAGGCTACATTTGTTGACAATGGCATTTGGTGACAAGAGCGGAAGCGCTCGCGTGTAATAAAACAAATTTTTAACAGATTTCGTTTTTTCCAGCTAACGCCTCCAGGATTAGAGCCTGAATGAATGCCGCCTTCTCCATGTGCAAATATTCCTCTTGAACTATATTTTGCTGTTAAACGCTAAAACACAAGAGTAAATAATGAATGATCCTGTTAAGGAGCCTAATTTTGTTAAACTGTTAATTTCATCTGAGTGTTCATACTGTATTAGTTTTAAGGACTGATTACCATCATCCAACACACGTAGATGTCTTTGTGAGTTTTGGCAAAAGTGGACAAACCAGTCGCCGATGAGGCTAAGATGAAGCTAATATGGTCACTATCCACCAGCTTTATTGTTAGACGATCAGCTCAAGATCTGATTACGCCGTATGTTTGGACCTTGAGTTTATAGGCTGATTATGTGTCGCCACTCGCCTGATAAATTAAATTGGTGCCGCGTGGACTGATTCAAAAAACTAAAAGAAAAAAAAGGGTCAGAGTTTTATTGGAATCCAACATGTTTGATCAACTTTCATTTGTTAAGCCTCATGACTGCATATTATTCCATTGAAACTAAATACCCGGTGGCTGTGTGTGTTCTGCTCCTGTTAACCTCTTTTAAATGGCTCTAAAATTAGAGGTCTCAGGTGAGGCACAATGTCATACTAGATGAGCTGATTATGGCAGGTTTAATTATAACTTTGTTGGCTAATGTGTGTGCTCTGCATGTTTTCTCAGTGATAAATTATTACACTGTCTGAGAACTCAGACAAAATAGATCAAAGACCTTTCGGGCCGCGGATATTCTCCAGTGTGGAGGAGGCAGCTGAAGCCGACTTTTGCAGTTCTGACTGTACATGACAAACAAAATTCCTCACAGTCTTTTCTTGTTAGCTGCAAGTATAACGGATAACATTCAGTCCTTTGAATCTTAACTAACAATTGCAGGCTGAAGACTCGGAAAGAAAAAAATGGAACTGTGTTTTTGAATGTGCTAAAAAAGAAAAAAAACTGTTTCTAATGGGGTCCTATGAGCCTTGTTGCCAGAGTGATGCCATATCCCATGGTGAATGTGCTAATGGTCCATGGGAGTGAGAGGATTGAGCTTAGCCCAGCAGTGTAAACACACAGACAAAAGGGAGCCGTTAGTTCTGTGAAACGCATGCCTGGGCGCGCAGGTAGGCATTAGGTTTCACCCTACACAGCTTCAACGCTGTATCTGTGGCGGGGAGGAGGCCATTTGCTTTTGTAGCGAAAGAGAGCAAAAACAAACATTCAGACTCGTACAACAGAGACAGGTATGGATGGGCTGGGGAGACAGGAATTTTGGTTTGGAGAGATGTAGGTGATGGGGGAGGGGGGGGGCTGGAGAGATAAGGTGGTTTGTGGTCAGTCACAACACAGAGAAGTGACCATTTGCTTGGTAGTGTTTGTTTGTTTGTCTGGGGGGGGAGAGTCATAAAATATCACTCAAACAGAAGTAGAGCCCCACTTGAATACAAGTGAAATTCCAGTAGTGCATCCCCGGCCAAAAGTAGCTTCATTACTTCTACATTTTTACGTAAAATGCGTGTTGCTACTCGTTTCATTACATGTGCAACCTTCCTAAAAATAATCGGATGTGAAAACAGCTCCCATATCTAAGAAAATTACCTCTGAAATGGATAATAACAACAATGACAATGCAAACCAATGCGATTGGAGCTGCATGGAAAGCTTTTTGGCTGATGCTATCCGGGCTATTATCATTAATATTTCTAGCACTAAATGTTACTGTCAGTTACTTTAGCATTTCCACCACGTGGCTGTAGCGTTTTACTCCGTGTCAGTTTACAGCTGGTCAGGACGCGCTGCAGCTCTTACGAGGAGTCAACAGATTTTTTACTCGGTCGGCGAGGTGCTTTTGGTGCACAGCGGAGAGCGAAGGAAGATAAAGGTGCTACGTTTTAGCACATCAAAGTGATGTCACTTGTGCCGTGAGACAGTGGCCCAAAAAAAAGGGAATTTAAAGGGGTTTAAACAATGTTCAAAAAGCATAAATGTATTCTTTGAAACAGGAACAGAAAAATACAAGTTGACACAGTTTTGATAAGGTTAGCATCGCTTGGCTAAAGGTCTTGAGAAGGTAGAAGGTGGACAGGGCGGGATCCGTCTTTTTGATCATGGTGCTGATCCCACTCAGCCCCCCCTCAGCTTACACTCACACAACGATTCACCCCCACCCCTCCCTGCCGGGGAAATGGTTAGCATTGAGCTGCCATCAAGGGATTTCCCTTTGCAGGATTATTGAACTTCTGGGCTTATTTTAGTGGCTTGCACGGGGTTTGTGGCATTTCACAGTTGTCACATTTCTGCACCGGGATGTATATGCAGCATCAAGTGCCTTGTGACATGAGTGTTACAGGATGAATTCCACTGTGAAATCACACAAGGACAGAGCTCACACGTTGAATTATTATCACTGCTGAAGGGAATGTCTTTTTTTGTCTTCTCTGCAGGTTAGAGGATCAATGATGAGCATCTCTGAGACCACTTGGCTTGGACTTTTCTAATCAGAACCTGTTAGTCACAACACAAATCTGCCACACAACATCAACACCTGGCACCATGTCTTGCTCCCTGTGGAAACTACCCACTTTCTGCTGGTTTCTCATCACTCTAGCCCAAGTACACTCCACAGAGGGTAAGTAGCTCCTCTCGCTTTCGTCAAAAACATACTGCTAGTTTTTTGGGGGGGTTTTTGTTAGCGTCTTTTGAAAAAGTGTGTTGTTGGTTTTTTTTCAGGCTCACATAAAAAACTTCTTATTTTTTTAATGCTATTGTTTTCTACTGCATATAGCATAAGCAGTTACATTGTGACTGAAGCCAAATCTGCTCTCTGAGTGCAGTCACTGCTTGTGTAAGTAATGCAGCTTGGAGGACAGTGGGCACAGGCGGATGGGGGATAATCTTGAGTGGTTTCATTAGTTGGTAAATTGTGATTTGTCTGAGATTTTCTGCTTGAAAGCGTCAGTTGTTCCCAGTGGCATCAGAGCTGGATCCATTTTTAAATTCCTCACTAAAATGTTCTGTCTCATGGCAGGCAGGCACACAGATTTCACACCTCAAAAAATATAAAGCTTGAATGTGTTTTAATCATACTGCATTAAGTTTTGATTAAATCACTCTCAGCTGTATCGTAATTACAAGATTTATGCGTCCAAGCCTTATCTCATAAACTGTATCCTCTACTTATTAGTGTTTAATCGCAAGACTAGAGGTGCTTTACTTCAGACGTTTGATTATTGGATTTAAAATAAACCAAGGTTGGCATCTTTTTAGTGCGGTATAAGATGAGTCTTTACAGATTTTGCTTCACTGCTGCCAACTGTTTTAAGATCTCGCCAACTGTTCGCTATACCTGCTTTATTACTTCTTAAAAAACTTAATAATGTAGGATTACTCATTCAAGTTTTCAAGGTAATGATTTCTCAAGATCCTTCATTTACACTGTAGCAGGTCACACTGGCACGATGTGCTTTACCATATGGTCTTCTCATGTATCACCTGGGTTCAATTTGATCTTTCATGTAAGAAATGTGAAACCGTATGGGAAACAGTCGGGGAAATGATTGCACTGTCTTTACATGCACGCACATACAAATCTATATGTTTTCCTCAAATATTGGCACTTTACTAAACCCCAATTCTGAACCTCAGGCAAAGAGCAATTACGAGACCCGTGTATATACACGTTAATCTATTTAGGAAAACCTCAGAGGTTTTCCTTTCCATGTTGCATTGCCTCTGGTGTTTACGGGGTGCTCCACAAAATTCAGTCAGCAGGGTTTGCAATAAATCTTGTCGATAGACTAATGGTTTTTTAAGATACATCTGCTGCAACAGTGCGAAGGAGTGAACTGCATGTGCTGCGTGAGTCCACTCTGGCAGAAGAGACAGACATGACAATGTGTCCAGAATCGGGGAGGAGAACGGGTCCAAAAACAAATAAATAGCCCCGTTTATTAATAACATGGCATTTGTCATTCACCTTTTTCCATAGCCTCCTCCCCGAGCCCCCCACCCACCTTCTCCTTTTTCCCATCTCAGCCCAGAAACAGTTCATTACAAACAATATCCTCAAGTAAACATGCTTCATTAAACTGCGTCTACCCCTAATATCTTTTTAATGCATTTTTATAATTGAATTAAATGGGTTAGTGCAGTGCTGTAAATAGTTTAAAGTTAGTTTTCCAGTTTTTCTTTTTTGTTGTATCTAAAGAAAGACTCATACACACAGCCAATACCGATACTGACCATCTGTCTCACTCCTTCACTTTTTCTTCTTCATGAATATCTGCATTTGCTCATTTGACTCACTGTGTTTCCTGGTCTCATTTCTCCCCCGTTTTTTCTTTTCCCTTCACATCCTCACCTCTCAGAATTGCACCCTCCTCAGCCTATTCTGCAGCATTAATTTCCAAAATTGATTTGTTACATACGTTTCAGACAGTACTGCACAAAAGCCCACACGGGCGTCGTTACGACATGATGATATGAGACCAGTGCTGGTTATAGTATAGACTTACTTTTTTATTTTCTGCTCTCCGTCTATAATTTAGCTTCACCTTTATTAAAGAGACATCAGGTGAAAATAATTTAGCATAAGAACTAGTACTCAATCCATTAAGACAGTTCTAAAGGAGAGCGATTGGAAAAAGTGGGAAAAAAATTAAGAAGGAAAGACTTGACAAAAATATCTTGGCCTCTGGTGAATCAATTTTGACCTTTTGATTTCCCCCTAAATTCATGGGAGTGAAATACTGAAGTGTGGGAATGCCCTTTTAAAATAGAAAGAGCTCGTAGGAATTCTGCCATAGACACCAGCAGCACCAGTTTCAGCTTATAGGTGAGCGTCAGGCTTCACACATTAATATTCACAATGCTCTACGCATGTTTTGCCTTCCACTAATTAATTATGTTTACAGTCTTTAATTTACCTTGTGAAACAGAGCGAGGGCGATCTAAACACAGTGATTAATAGCATTCATTTTATCTATCTATGTTTCTATCTGTCTGTGTATCTGTCTGTCTGTCATATTGTTGTGCATCAGCACAACATTCACGCTCACAGTGGTCTTCTGTAAAGCAGTGGGTTTATTTCCTTTTGTCCCATTGGCTTTCCCTGTGGATATCACCATGACAACCCACCTAAAATGAGGTGAAGGTGTAATTTACGAAGTAATAATATTTTTTTGCAAAAAAACAAAAAAAAAAAACAGTCGTGATTTACCCCTGCAATACATGATTAAATTGGCTCACATATCTTTCAAAATAATTTAGTGAATTCTGGTGGGGTTGAAAGGATTTGTATGTATCAGCGACAGAATAACAATTCACACCTAGCTCAGCCACACGCTCTCTTCAAAGGTTTCCCGATGATTGTTGGAATTACGCGGGGCCAAACTGAAGAGCAGGGATTCTGTTTTAGAAATGCGATAGGAGGGTGGAGGGTGAAAGTTGCAACACACTCGCCTGTCCCTACGCTGTTCTTTGTGCACCAATGTTGGTTTGAAATTATTATCAACGGTTAATCAGGAAATTCCCTTTCCTGGGAACTTTTTGGGAAGTTTGTTTAATTTAATTTTCACAGTTTCACAGTGTACAGATGTTACTGTGTGAGTGATCATGTTTTGTAGATGTATAAGCAAACATAAGAAAAACAATCTCAAGTAGATCATGTCGACCTTATGCAACAAAAATTAAACTTCAGTTATTTTCTCTTCCATTGCACTATAATAAAAGCTGTTTGTTCAGTGGCAAAAGTGGCAAACAAGCTTGAGAATTCCCGTTTCTGTCACAGACCCTGAAACCACACTAGTTTCTCCTCGATGCTTAAAATGTTCGAAGTACTTGAGATTTCTCAAGGGCAGCAAGAAAGGGCCTGTTATTGTACCGCGTGAAATGAAAAGAGAAGGGTTTTAAAAGCTGTCACACCAAAGTCAGTGGAGAGAAATAATCAAGGTGTTTTGAAAATGTAATTGCTAGAAGTAAAAGCCCGCGGCATAATGTGAACCAGGACCTGCAAGGGCAGGACCCGGCTCCTCCCAGTGCTCTGGCACCACCTATTTGACCCATTTAGCCTTTTCTTGTAACCATAAAAGCCTGTTTTTATAACTTCATTAAGATGGCAGGCTGCTATCTTTCTATTTTCCAAGTTGTTCTCTTTTTTCTGCCCCAGTGTCTTACTGACCAGCATTAGGGCAAGAAGATAAGAAGATAACTATCTAACAGGTAAATCCAATCAGGTAAACTATAAATCCTGTTATCATAAGCCCGGTCTTTAAAGGCACACATACTGTATCTCAGACTAATCGTTAGCCATTCATTCTGCCCAGCGCCAGATGCCTCTTTCTTAGTTGTCTTAAAAATAAAAAGAGAATACTCTGTTAAATGAGTAAACCATTTTTTTCCCTTTTTGAATACTTGTTTGTGTCGGTTGTGTCCGTGGAAAAAGAATAGCACCCCGCTGCGTCGCCATGCTCCAGTCCCCTGATCACTTAATTTGGCATTTAGCTATGAGCCAGCCTTTGAAAACATTGGCCCATACCTAATTTGTTAACAGAGACAAATCAGTTGTTGCATAATTACTTTCTGAAATGCTAAGTTTTCATACTTTCCAATTTGCTTATTGTTGAAGCAAAACGGTAAAGGCTAAAGGGCTGGATTTTTAAAATTTCCTTTTATCTCGTGCGTCTAAACCAACCTCTGTTGGTTTTGTCTTTCTACCTCCTGTGTGATGTCATCCTGGTTGTTTGTGGCAGACTGGTTGTTTGTGGAATCTGGCTCCCCACGGAGCCAGGCAGGCGTGGGGCCTGTGTACGAAGGCCCACCATGCTGTCATGTCTCTTTCATCGCCAGCCAGGCTTGGCCAATAAGGAGATAAGGAGACAATGACTGGGAGAGCAAGCAGTGGCAAGGTGTAACCACAGCCCCCGGGTCTCCTCCCTGCCGAGTACTTCAAATCCTCATTAGGATTTTCAGCAAAGGAAGGAGGGATTTTCTGGATTAGGGCTTTGTCACAGCTGGCTCCAGGTTGGTGTTTGTCATGCACAAGCATGGTGAAGCGCTGACATCTTGGCACTCTCCTTTCTCCCACCCAAACACTGACATTCCCTTCACCTGGCTACTGAGGCAGTTTAAGGATGTTCCACTAACCCAAAATCTATGATTGCTAACTCGTTGCCCTTGCTAAAGGTTTTTAACAGCTTCCTAGTAGCCTGCGCTAGTGGATTTGGACTGCTGCGTCAGCATTCTTCTTAATGGCTATTTATGCAGAGATAACCTTGGAAAGCATCATTAGTTTGTTGTTTGCTGTCACCATCCATAAGTCATGCCCAGATCTGGGGCCGCGACACAGATGCAGCAGTTCAAACAGCAGATACAATGCCATGTCAGTCATGGCGGGGATGCTAAAGTGTCTTTCATAAAGCAATTTGCCCCCAAATTTCCATAAGGTTTCTATGGTAATTTTTTCTTTCTTTCTAAACTGAAGCAAAGAGTTTCCTGTTGCAAATACGGTTACTGCTTTAATTAAGCCACGAGTGTTCCAGTCCTGTGCTACAAAACAACAAGACTGTGTTTCTTGATGTGTTGCTCAACCTCTAACATGGTCTTTAATTGGGTTTCAAGCCTGTCTGAGAGAGTGGTTCAGCATGACAGAGCCTCAGACTTAGTGTGAAACCTACCTTGTCCCATCATTCTCCAGGCTGATCTTTCTGGATAACGGGAATTCACACGGGTCCCACGAGCCCTCTGCTCGGTCGTATCTCAGGCACCCTTAGATTAGTCATTTACCCACATGTCCCTGTCTGTCTTCAGTTTTACCGTCATGCTTTGTCTCGCTTTGTTCTTGCCCTGGTAGAATCATGCGGGTATATCCCAAACAATCTACAAAACATGGTCTGATAACCTTATCAAGTCTTTTCTCTAAATCCCAAATATGGGAAAACAAATCTATCTCATCACTCTCCAGTGCAGTGGTCTATAACCAGAGACTATTGTTCATGGAAAATTTATTGTTTTGTGCTTTTGTTGGTAGTCTCTAATGTGACCGTGGCAGATGTGACTAGAGGTATGTGAGCATCTTGGTATAAGCAGGCTTCAATTTGTCACAGATATGCCTCCATTTTAAAAGTTGTGTCTGTGTTTGCCCTTGTCTTCCATATTTGCTACTTGCTGTGGCTGAAACCCGGGTTTGCTGCAAGATTTGATGTTAAAGGTTTTGGTATTTCCAGCAGATAGAAAAACAAAAGTGTTCAGAAAAGACCTAAACCTCCTCGCATGATAGCAGAAATAGCACAGGCTCTTATGTTGCTAGAGCCTGTGTAGTGGACATCAAGGACTACAGACAGACCTCATGCAAGGACTACTGATGAAGTGTTGTCTGCAAGGGGAGGATGAGTCGAATGTTTTTGATTATACGGTGTCGATAGTATTTCAAACAAGAACCAGCGTGAACACCTTGTGCCACACAAATGAACTAGCTCAGCTGGTCAAAAGGCAAATGTTGTTTTTTTTTTTCTTTTGCTGTAATGATGTGGAATATTAAGGTGATTAGACTGCAGAGTTCAGGTCACATGGGTCGCAGCGTGTCCATATTCGCTTTTCAGCTCCTTCTGCAAAATCAGAGATGGAGGAAATCCTCATGAATGGATTTAACTGTGTACTCTTTGCCGTTTTCCTTCATAGGGTGAATTACACGTATTTATCAGCGCGAGCAGTTTAGCTCTGCCGCACCTTCTGATTTCAACAACAAGAGCAACTAAGGCAGTGAAGTGGTCCTGAACTGCTGTTTATGAAACCATCGACTCGTTTCAACAGCTGAAATACGTAAACAGCAACAATCTGCAGGTGTTTAAAGAGGACGTAATCACATTTTCATTGTGAGGGCCACTGCCGAAAGACGCGCTCGCAGAAAAGTGCAGGTATGGTTTGAATGTCATGCAAAGGAAAACTGATTGCAGGACATGTAATGACAGCTTCTGTTAAGAGAGCGTAATATATCTAGAGCCTTATGATTTCACAGATTTTACAGTTCGCTCTCAAGAGTCACATGTAATATATCCCTGCTTGCCCTTACTGGAGTCCTGTTCTTCATTCCTGATTTAGAGCAGCCATAAATCCTGAAGAGGCTCCTGTATTTGAGGGGTGGTGAAACTACACCCATAAATATACTGAATTTAGAGCCACGACCTTTTGAAGTAAGTCTGAATGCCCTTTTATGAAGCTTTGTTAACTTACAGCTTTCCTCTATAGTTAGTATTTGTACTTTGTTCTGTGTTTTTGTGCTTCTTGGCTACGTGCCAAAGCAGGTTGCAGTAAATAAAGAAGCTGTTTGGTTAGAATGAAGATGTCACGACATGCTGGTTTAGTTGCTGGCAGGCTTCACACATGCTAGCTCAGGGCGTTTATGCGCTTGTAAAAACGCTATGACTTGACCTCGTGTGACTTTGTGAGCCAGAATGACCCCTGAGTGTGTTTGTATGTCAGGGGCTTTGGCTCCTGCTTTTAAACCCCACTCTTGGGTAAATGATGGGCGGAAGGAAAATTGTAATAAAAGACATCTTATAAAGGACTATCAAATTAAATTAGTGATATCAACTCAACCCCAAACCCCCCTTGGTGCATTTTTTATATTACTTACCCATGCCTGTTATTCGGTTTGTACCTTAATTTCAAGACAACCCCCTCCAAACACACCAGTACCACCACCATTATTTAAAATAGCCAGCATGCAGTAAATAAGGTTGATAACCATGAGCGACATCTGATAAATTCTCAAATGAGAACTTCAAAGTGCCCTGCTGTGACATGTGTGAGGGCTGGAAACAGATGGAGGAGTGAGAATTTTGGGCATCAGACGTGATTCAGACGAGGTTATTCCAGAAGTAAAAGTTTCAAACAGACA